>NC_042997.1:31419690-31432190 GCF_006345805.1 Octopus sinensis
TATAACAGAAAGGACGAAGGCGTTGAAACTATACATATAAAACTGGGTTCTGCGTCCACAGACACGTGTACCCTTAACGTAGTTCTCGGGGATATTCAGCGTGACACAGAGAGTGACAAGGCCGGCCCTTTGAAATACAGGTACAACAGAAACAGGAAGTAAGAGTGAGAGAAAGTTGTGGTGAAAGAGTACAGCAGGGATCACCACCATCCCCTGCCGGATCCTCGTGGAGCTTTAGGTGTTTTCGCTCAATAAACACTCACAACGCCCGGTCTGGGAATCGAAACCGCGATCCTATGACCGCGAGTCCGCTGCCCTAACCACTGGGCCATTGCGCCTCCACTGGTTTCATAATAGATATTAAGTATAAAAGATCCATACATACATGTAAACAGACAAACAAGTAGTTGCAAGGAGAATAACAATTTATGGAAAGCCAAATTCTGAATTACCTACCCAAATATTCATAGGTTACTTAGAGAATCAAGTGCACTTACCTACTGATGTACTACTTAGTTACTTGATCCGCTAGAATTAGCAACCAAAAATCTCTCACATTACATCGCACCGTCTTGAATAAAGAAGGGCACATTGGATTGTATGTCTTTTATTTATGTAGTATGTCTGATAGGGTGGTCATAGCTGGAACACCTCTGATCATATTTTGAGTCAATCCACTCAGCGAAAAATACCTGACCCGAGCTCAGACAATAATAACTATATCAGAAACAAATTTTGCTTCCACTTCATTGTTTAACTATTCAACGGGTCTCCTTAATCTTCGCTGAGAAAGATACAAACCACACAGCTTCCTAAGCTGTTTCGTATGGACGTCATGGCCTAGTATCTTTGTAGGAAACGATCACGAAAAGATAATACAATACTATAACAGCGAAGAGTAGTGTAAGTTCGAGAGAAAAGGTATAGTCCTGGTAAATTTAGTCTATCGCTGGGATCGGGTACCCGTCATGTTGTTTCTTTTACGTTGTTGGGAAAGTTAAGTCTAACACATATTCTCATTCCTCTAAAAACACTAAATAACATAAGACTTTCTAAATTAATGCCGAAGACAGACTGGAATTGTGAGAGACAGACATGATGAATAAACAAATTGTGATCAAGAAGGAAAGATTGAGAAAGACGGAAAGAGTGGAGAGCGTAACAATGCTGCGTGATGTCCATGCTTTATCAAGGTTGTCAAACATGACATTGGAGTAAAAGAGTGGTTACTAACGGCAATACATCGAATAGTGCTAGTTGCGATATTTCTTAACTTTATATATCTTTAGATCGCCTTTGTACAAGGGCTACTATGGTGTATTTGGTAAGCCTGTAACATCGTGGTCAGACGACTCTGAAAATAAAGATTGATTCCTTTGGTGAAATTGATATTTCATTTACTCTTCCAAAATATTTGCTTAAGAAAAGCCTAGACCATACAAATGTAATTTTCCCCATCGTCTGAAGTAAATAATCCTGATCTCACACTCCAACGAAATATGAAATACAGGAGCCCGAGTAATTCACGTGTGCCAGAAAGGAATAGTTATTCATATGCCAGGATAGATGTCTAGCATTTATCTCAAACAAATACCCCAAATCTTCGTAGTAAAATTTCCCAAAATTAATATATGTAGGCACCCAAACAGAAGGAGGATAAGAGGTGGAAGTGATTTATATCCTCAATGGCATAGTGCGGATCTACATACATAGTGACACGTAAGAGAGAAACGCATGTGGTCCATTCGCCACATATGATCCCGCGCACACGCTTTTATACATGTGTATACATATATTTTTTTTTACTACCCACAATGGGCTAAACACAGAGGGAACAAACAAGGACAGACAAACGGATTAAGTCGATTACATCGACCCCAGTGCGTCACTGGTACTTAATTCATCGACCCCGAAAGGATGAAAGACAAAGTCGACCTCGGCGGAATTTGAACCCAGAACGCAACGGCTGACGAAATACGGCTACGCATTTCGGCCAGCGTCCTAACGTTTCTGCCAGCATTTTCGTATGTATGTGTGTGTGTGGGGTATATATGTGTGCGAGTATGCGTATGTGCGAGTATGCGTATGACATCCGCAGTTTAATTTGAAAATGCGACAGTGAAAGTCTCGAAACGTCAGTCTAATTGGATCTCGGAAATCATTGATTTAAATCAAACTTCAAAAGCAAATGCAGAAATACAAAAAATTCTCAAAAAAGATCGAACGTGAACCATAGTTGAATTTTTAGCATAAGCCTGTTGGAAAGAAAATCTGTTCACTATTTACACACAAACCCACACAAATGCACACATGTATAAGTTGGCTAATTATAGTATCAAGTTGAAGAAAAAGTAAGCAACGTTTTGAACCATGATGAATTTATACCGGATTTTTGAAGAGTTTTGAATCTTTTTTAAACATTTTCTTGCAATTGTCTGATAATACAGATATAGGCTTGTCCAAAAGCATCAATAAATTAACATTGATATTGTTTTTCACCGTTATTACAGTCATCTGAATTGGAACTGTCAAAGCGCGATATTCGAACAATTTTGCTATTCAACTCCAAAAAAGGAGATAAAGTAGCTGAAACTGCTCGCGATATCAACGAAGCGTTTGGCGAGGAAATGACCAGTGAGTGGTCAGCTCGAAAATGGTTTAAACGATTTAGCAGTGGAGACCTGAGCCTTGAAGATCGTGAGCATAGTGGACACCCATCTGTTATCGATAACGGCCAATTAAAGACTGTCATTGAGAAAGATCAACCTAAACCACTCGAGAACTGGCAAAAAGACTTTTGCAACAATTTGCGTGTGAACGGAAAATCAAAACATTTTTAAACCTGGAGGAGCCATTACTGCGGAAACATTGTCATAAAGTGCCAAAATGAATGAAAAACTGGTACTCTGCCATCTCAGACTGGTCAACAGAAGAGGGCCAATCATTCTTCATGACAATGCTCGACCAAACGTTTCACCAATGATGCTACAGAAGTTGAGGGAACTTGGCTACGAAGTTCTTCCCCACCTAGCTTATTTCCCAGACCTTTCTTCTACCGACTACCACTTTTTGAAGCACTTTGATGGTTTCCTGCGAGGGAAGGAGTTCAAAAATCAAACTGATGCTGAAAGTGCGTTCAAAGAGTTCATCAGCTCCAGAACTCCAGATTTTTAAGTTACTGGAATAAACAAACTTGTAACTCGTTGGTAAAAAAAATGTGTTGATTGTAATAGTACTTACTTTGATGAATAAAATTTCCGCATTGTTGAAATATACTGTGATCAATTACATGTTTCAAAACGTTGCTTACTTTTTACTCAGCCTGATAGATAAGTGATAAACTACCCAATACTTATTGTAAAGTGATAATTTTACTCGGATTATGACTTTTGCTTCTGTACTAGTAGCTTTCAAAAATGTTGTTATTTTAGATAACAAGACTATGTCTGAAATATAAACATTTCTATGATAATTAAAAAAACAAAGATCCTGGGCTGCCGGACATATTCATTACATTGGATAATCCATACTGCGTGCATCCAGTATATGAATTATAAGTCAGAATTATATAATTGTTACAGGTTGAGGTCGATAATCCATCACTAACTGTCCTTTCGAAGGAAAGTAACTAAAGAGAAATTTCTCTTTGGAATTCTACATAATTCTGACTCGAACATTATTTCTTCACCAAAAGGCAATCGAGTAAGGGAGACAATGCACATCATTCCTTGTGAATATATATTTCCAGAAACTACAGACTTAAAATTAACTGTCAAATCCCACGATCACAATCCCAGTTATATGATCTAGCACATCAATAAGAAGTTTATTGAGAGGAAGAGAAGCTAAAGTGGGGATACCTTCTGCTATGTGTAGCTGAAAACAAATTTTCAAATCATATGGTACAGGCATAAATTTTGAATGCTAATAGTAGCCTTGACTATCAAGTGAATATTCAACCAGTAAATTAAGGTAAAGACAACTTAAATGGTGGTAACTCTCTTTGCATTTACATTTCCAAATCATACGCAGCAGACTTGAATTATGGAGGCCAAATTATCTTGAATATTGATTTCATACTCAAATACTGTTTTTCCTAATGTTTAAGCAATCAAGTAATTACAGGAGTAATTTTTAAAACTTCCAGTTTATTTTCCTTTTTGTGTAAGTGAACAAGATAGCGAATCTTTATTTTTCTTTATTGAAAATGTTAACTGGCTAAGTTAGTATTTTAAGCTTCTAGATTACGCACAAATTGCAATTACTGCTACGACAGTTGCATGATTCTATTTTTGCAGGTATTCCCTGGTTAATTGCTGGTAATTTTGCCTTTTAGATACCCAGTATATTACTGTAGTAAAGTGAAATTACTTTTGCTGAACGAATGCATATACTATGCGTACCGGGTTTTGAAGGGGTTTGCAGTAATATGTGTAGTTTCACAACCGATTAAATATATTCCAAGATGAATGCAATTGTAATTACTGAGATTGATTCGTTGATATAATGTTCGACTGAAATACATTAAGTTTGGGCCCAGCATGACTGTATTCCAATGATTGAAAACAAAAGAATAAAAAAAAAAGAAAATGAAAACGTATGTACATATATATAAACATATATTTACATAGATATACACATTTGTCTGTAAATGCACATTGAATTCTTGTTGATTTCCATGAAGGAACGGTTCAGTTGTATACATACACATGTGCAGAATATGCATGTCTATGTACACATGTACATGCTAGTGTGCATGTGCAAACGTTTGCGTAGAGTGCTTGTTCTTCATTTTGTATGTGTACGTGCAATGTGTAAGCTACGTGTCGGCGTTCGAATGGTGTCGTCTGGACATAAGTTGCGCGTGCAGACAGAACCAGTCGAGATGTCTTGAACTGTCTGGCGCCCCTTCTGATCACTGCTGATTACTTTCGGATCATACGTCATCAGCCAACAGACCACCGGCTGACAGCCTTATCACCCTCAGCCGATGCCATATTTTTGCTCTTCTTTTACAACATGGTTTCCTCTTTATCTCCATCAAACACATATACACACACACACAAATACATACATGCATAAATACATACATATATATATATATGTATATCTGTATACATATTCTCTCTCCCATATTTCCCTTCTTCTCTCTTTCCTGTCTCTTTCTGCCTTGCTATCTGTTTCTCTTTCTGCCTTGCTATCACTCTCTCTTTCCTCTTGCGTGACTTCTATATGCTTTAATCTTTCTGTCTCCTAATTTCGATCACCATTTCCATTTTCACGTTCTTGTTATCGCTGTCTATCTCTCTCTTACTCTCTTCCCTTCTCCCACCTCTCTCTCTCTCTCTGTCTATTTTCTCTTTCTCTTTCTTATCATCTTTTCATTCACATTCCTTTAACATCCTTCATTACTTGTCCCCCATTTTATCCCTATTCCCTTTGTCACGTCTTTATTATCTCTGCTCTCTAATTCTCTGTCTCTTTTCCTCTCTTATCTTTTCCCTCCATTTCTTCTCTATGATTCACTCTGTCTTTCTATCTCTTAATTTCTATCATTATTTTTCATTATCACGTCCTTGTTATCTGCCTCTAACTCTCTCTCATTCGTTCTCTTTTCCTTCTTCACTTCTTCAGTTTTATCTCCATATTTCTCTTGTCTACTACACCTTGTTTCCAAATCTATGACTTGCAAGGTCTTCATTTTGTATAGCAGTCTATCCCTATTTCTCTGTCTCTGTCTCTGCCTGTCTATCTCTCTCTGGCTAGCTGTCTGCTGTCTGTATATCTATCTATCTATCTATCTATCTATCTATCTATCTATCTATCTATCTATCTATCTATCTATCTGTCTGTCTGTCTGTCTGTCTGTCTGTCTATCTATCTATCTATCTATCTATCTATCTATCTCTCTCTCTCTCTCTATCTATCTATCTGTCAGACTGTGTTCTGCCTATCTATCTGTCTGTCTGTATGTCTATCTGTCTATCTATCTATCTATCTATCTATCTATCTATCTATCTATCTATCTATCTATCTATCTATCTATCTATCGGTCTGTCTATCTATCTGTCTGTTATCCATCACATCCATACGTCCATCTGTCCGTCTGTCTGTTCCATCCATCCATCCATCCATCCGTCCGTCCGTCCATCCAACCATACATATCTCTCTCTCTCTCTTCTCTCTCACTCTCTCTCTCTCTCTCTCTATCTATCTATCTATCTATCTATCTATCTATCTATCTATCTATCTATCTACATTTATTATTGTCTCTCACTATCTCCTTCTATATTTCAAACAGCCTCTCTCCTACAACACTCTCCTTTACACGCTTTCTCTTGCCCTTTTTATTTTACCTGCCTGTCACTCCCTTTCTTTATGCCTACATCTCCTTTTCTTTCTCTTTCCTTATTTGTCCTCTAAAAGCCTTTCTATGCATCATTATCTCTTTAATCCTTAAGGCGGCGAGCTGGCAGAAACGTTAGCGCGTTAGACGAAATGCTTAGCGGTATTTCAGCTATCGCTACGTTCTGAGTTCAAATTCCGCCGAGGTTGACTTTACCCTTTATCCTTTCGGAGTCGATAAATTAATTGCCAGTAAAACACTGGGGTCGGTGTAATCGACTAGTCCCTTCCCCAACAATTTCAGACTTTGTGTTTCTAGTAGAAAAGATTATCCTTTACGTGCCGTCAATCCTTTACGTGCCGTCAATATTTCTCTCCTCACGTATCTGTTGTCTATCCCTCCACTTCGTCCCCACCTCCTCCCCTCCTCCTCACCTTCCTTCCCCTCCTCGCATTTTCCTCCTCCCCTTCCGCACCCTTCCTTCATCCCTCTTTCTCTTCCACCTCCTCCTTTTCACCATTCTCCTCATCACTTCCTTCTCATCACCATTTCATCCTTCTCCTGCCCATCCTTCTCCTCCTCTACTCCCATCTCACCCTTCTCCTCCTCACTCTCTTATTCCCCTTCCTCTTCTTTACTCTTCGTCTCCTCCTTCCTCTCACCTTTCCTTATCTTCCTCCTTCTCACCCTCACACTCCCTTCCCCCTACCTCCGCATCACCTTTCCTCATTTTCCTCCTTCTCACCCTCACAACCCTTCCTCCTCCCTTCCCGTCCTCCCCCTCTCCCTCCCCTCCTTATCCTCCCGTCCGCATCCTCCCCTCCTCATCCTCTCCTCCGCATCCTCCCCTCCTCATCCTCCCCTCCTCATACTCCCCTCCTTATCCTCCCCTCCTCGTCCACCCCTCCAAATAGGGCCTCACCCTCCCCTCAATCTCTCCACTGCCTCTCCTTCCTCTTCCCTCGCCATTTCCTCTCATTCTTTTTGTATTCTCTTTTCTTTACAAATTTCAATATATTTTCTTTATAGTCACATTCCACCGGGGTCAGCATTGTGTTTCCTTCTTTCGTGGTCGATAAAGAAAGCACCAGCTGAGTTCTATTACAATTCTCTCCCCTTTTTGCTACAACTGGATATTCCGCTACGTCAATGGTTAGTCTAGAAGTGAGAATATAATACATGGATGAACTGCACAAACTTCGCTAAAAAGGGAAGATCGTTTCATTTCGTTTTCCTTAAAACTCATCAGGTATCGTTTATCTGTTAATGAGTTCATTTTAGTAATATACAAGCATACATATAGGTATGTATATATTATATGGGTATATGTATATGAATATATGTGTGATTATATATATATATGCTTGTACTTAGGGATGGTCATTTCTTAGCCAAATAAACACACACACTGTATATTCGTTCTTCACTCGTCTATTAGTGTTCTTATTTTAACTTATGTCCAACTCATGTCCGTTGTCCGGAAATCTGTCGTCACACATCTGTAACTTCTTCAGCGTCACTTTCCGTCTTCGTGTGTGCTCCTGCTCATGAAGATGGAAAGTGTCACTGAAGAGGTCACAGATGTGTGACGAAAGATTTCCGAAAAATGGGCATGAGTTCACATAAGAGCAGTAATAAGGAGATAGACAAAGAACATGTTTTACCAACAACATCATAGTTGTAACATAGAGTTACAACTATCTCCTTATCCTCTTGGAGATTTTAGGTAAAATTATACTGTGTCCTTCTAATTTAATTAAATTCTATGTCTTTATGCAGCTGAAGATTGCTCTACATTTTAAATTAATGAAATGAAATGATTGCAATGTTCAATTAAATGGAGTCGCTTGAAACGATCGTACTGCATTACCTCTGAATATCATTGTTGCTTATTTTGATTTTAATCACCTTATTTTGAAATTGTATGGATAATACGATACTAAATTATGGTGCCTCAACTTAAGTACTCATAATTATACATAACAGAAAGTGGGCAATAGAGGTTATAATCCAAGAAAAATGGTTAATGTGATTGAAGGTGACAAGGAGGAAGATAGACCCAAAGGAAACAGATCCATGTTTAGAGGCCCTGCACGTTTCCAGTTGTATTTGCAAGTCGTATTATAGCCAAAATGTTGCAGAAAATGACAGGGTGCTCAGGTGATTCCGAAAGGATGAAAAGCAAAGTCGACCTCGGCAGAATTTGAACTCAGAACCTAAAGACGGACGAAATACCGCTGGGCATTTTGTACGGCGTTCTAGTGATTCTGCCAGCTCGCCAACTTAACACTCAGTTGTATTGCTTTCCCTTATCCTTCCTGACTCTCCAATATCACTCTCAGAGTCTTCTATTACTTTCCCCTCTTCACGTCTCTTCTAACCTCCCTTTATTTCCTCCCCTCATTCTACTACCGCACCCTACTTCAATTAATCTTCAACCTCTGACCTCTCCAGTATTTCCTACCCTCATTTCCCTACCGCTCTCTCTAACTATTTTCTCCTCTCACTCCACTACTGCTCTTCTCCTCCGTATATCAATTACTTTCCTCCCTCTCACTGTCAGTCTGTAGCTCATCATCTGTTCTTACTATTACTCCCCCCATCACTTCTTCAGATACCCCTCTATTTCTCTCTCACAGTCTCTAGTTATTCATCTGATTTCACTATTTCTCTCCCCCTGTTATA
This sequence comes from Octopus sinensis, assembly GCF_006345805.1. Lineage (NCBI taxonomy): Eukaryota > Metazoa > Mollusca > Cephalopoda > Octopoda > Octopodidae > Octopus > Octopus sinensis. Next base: position 31,428,722 of record NC_042997.1, read on the forward strand.
CTTCTGCTTTCCTCCCCTTCTCTCAATGAGTCTTACTCCTTTCACTACCAATGTCTAGTTCCTCCTCTCCTCTCACTATGTCTCTCCTCTTCCTTCAATGATCCTTACACCTTTCACACGCAATCTCTACTTCTCTCTCTCTCTCTCTTCAATGATCCTTCCATATTTTACGACCAGTCTCTAATACTTCTTTTCTTCCACTCTCTCCTCCTCCCAAATTTATCGTTCTCCGTCTCACTACCAATGTCTAGTTCTTCCTCTCCTCTCACTATGTCTCTCACCTTCCCTCGGCGATCCTTACACCTTTCACAAGCAAACTCCACTTCCTTCTCTCTCCTCACTACGTCTGATCCTCTCTCCCCGCTACAATGATCCTTCCATCTTTTACGACCAGTTTCTACCACTTCTTTTTCTTCTACCCTCTCACCCCACCCACGTTTATTGTTCTACATCTCACTAACCAACGACTAGTTCCTCCTTTCATTCCGTTACCATTCTCCGTTCTCTCAATTATCCTTATACCTTATCTTCCTGTCTCTCTGCTAATCTCTCCATTTATCTCTAACACGTACAGTTTATGTCTTGTCTGTCTCAAATGCCTGTCGTACACGATATTTTGCATTCCCTTCCCATGATGGCTTCTTCCACCGTCACTGTCCTCATCTTCCTGACCAAAAACAGAGTTGGAATGCTCGAATAAAAGTACACGAAGAATTTACACACACACAGGTGCAGATACACATCGATATGGACTTGCGATGGTCAAAATAACATTATGATACACAAAATTAAGGGAGCAGGCTGGTGGTAGTCGACGTGTTAAAGTGAGAGTTACCACATTAATGATAATTATGAATTCTGGTACAGGGCCAGAAGTTTTTACGAGAAGTTGTTTGCATCGCCTCCAGTATTATTTTATCGACCTCAAAAGAATGAAAAGCAAAAGAATGAAAAGTACAAAGTCTCGTGAGGATTTGTACTCACAACGTAAAGACGGACGAAATACCACATTCTAAAGATTCTGCCAACTCGCTGCATTAGTTAACTCAATAATAATAATTTCAAATGTCAGAACAAGGTTAACAATTTCGTTGGAGGGGGTAAGTCGATTAGATCGACCCCCCAGTGTTTAACTGGTACTCCTTTTATCGACCCCAAAAGGATAAAAGACAAAGTCGATTTCGGCAGAATTTGATCTCAGAACACGAAGACAGACGAAATGTCGCTAATTATTTTGCCTACGTTGCTAACAATTCTCTCAGCTCGCCACCTTAATAATAATATACGCCCAAATTGATGTCGCATGGACAAAGTCCTTTGGGTGGGAGGTGCCGCCACACTTCCTGCATATGCGTGATATTTTTCGCGCTAATAGGCCACATCAGTCTCCGGTCCTTGACCCTAGAGTATAGACGTGTAGTGCACACCCGTCAGATTTTTGTTTTCACGGAATGCATTGTATAGAGATATTGCACCATGTTTTCCAAAAGCTTTGGTGATACTCAAGGTCAAATCACCTAGAAAATTCAGCAGACCTTTGGTGATGATGCCACGGGCAAAACTCAGATAAAGAATTGATATAACCTCAGTGGAGAGCGACACACGTTCAGACAGGTCATCTACAAGCCAAAACAAGGAACCGATTCAGAAGGTTTGGCGAATAGTCATGGCTGGCCGTCGTGTAAAAATCAAGGAAATTGCTCACAAACTGGGAACAAGATCAGGATCAGTGCATTCCATTTTAACGGAGGATTTTTGTATGCGGACTGTGTCGGCGAAATTCCTTCCCAAGGCAACTCCACATAGAAATCGTTCAGGACATGCTGGACTGTGCAAACCTTTTGAAGCACATTGTTCTGTTCGTCGAATCAATTGGAACTCTTGTCGTCGTGACCGACGGAATGCTTATCTATCTATCTATCTATCTATCTATCTATCTATCTATCTATCTATCTATCTACTATCTATCTATCTATCTATCTATCTATCTATCTATCTATCTATCTATCTATCTATCTATCTATCTATCTATCATTGTGTGTTTGTATGTGTGTGTGTGTGTGTGTGTGTGTGTGTGTGTGTGTGTGTGTGTGTGTGTGTGTGTGTGTGTGTGTGTGTGTGTGTGTGTGTGCGCGTGTGCGTATGTTTGTGTGTGTGTGCAACCAAAACTCAAAGCTTCAAAAATCGGAACCTCTTCGTAAACTTTCACTGTAATACCTTCATCTCACTACCTAACACACCAGCCTCTCTCTCCCCCTGTCTCTCTCCCTCCATGTCTCTCTCCCTCCCTCTCTCTCTCTCTCTCTCTCTCTCTCTCTCTCTTTAAATAAATAAAAGAAATGAATAAAGAAATGAATTATACCTCACTACAACCCTTCCTTTCTCACAACCTACTCTCAACTCTTACATCTCTCGTTCACTTCAACCACCTCCTCTTCTACATCATGTCCCTTCTGTTTAAACTATTCACTTCTTTTTCACTTTCATCGAATCTTATATTAGAAACTATTATACTGTCCTGCCAACTCACCAATGTCGGAAACTATATTTTTTCACTCGTCAAAACCATCAAACTTACCAATTACCAAGGTTTACTGAATCCCTTGACTTCTCCAATGATTTTAATGGGATTAATGATTTTTGTCGTCCCATGCTCATAAATCAAAAACGACTGCATCATTCCGATGATGGAAATGTCAGAATGCTATCCTTGTTTATGGTAATAACCATGTATGCTAAAAACGGTACGCTTTACGCTTATTATGTATCTGCTTGTATATATATATATACATTCATACATACATACATACATACATACATACATACATACACACACACACACAAACATATATATATATATATTCATTTATCTGTAAATATATGCATGTATGTAAGTATACATATATACATATATACATATATACATACATATATATATAATATATATATATGCATATATGCATATATATATACATATATATATAATATATATATGTATATATGCATATATATACATATACATACACACACATGCATATACATACATACATGCATACATACATGCATACATACATACATACATACATACATACATACATACATACATACATACATACATACATACATACATACACACACACATATATATATATATATATTTATATATATATATATACCTTTCCTGAGATTTAGCGGATCAGCGCCTTTAATTACATCTGAAAGCGTCTCTCGGTGATTGAAATATGAAGAGCAAATTGATCAACGTAACAATATGTTAACCTGTCTCGCGAAGCTAAATAGATTAAGTGACTATCTTTTAAGTCTGAATATGAAGGCTGAATATTTAATCAATGGAAGGTGTTATGGGTGTTACTCAATAATCATTTGTAAAACATCATCCCTCGTGTTCAGCTTGTGTCAGTTTGTCTTTACTGGTAGCAGAATGAAACTAATTTGTATTGCATTTCCA
>NC_042997.1:31437190-31454690 GCF_006345805.1 Octopus sinensis
GGGGACAAACAAGGACAGACATAGGTATTAAGTCGATTATATCGACCCCAGAGCGTAACTGGTACTTAATTTATCGACCCCGAAAGGATGAAAGGCAAAGTCGACCTCGGCGGAATTTGAACTCACAACGTAACGACAGACGAAATACCGCTAAGCACTTCATCCGGCGTGCTAACGTTTCTGCCAGCTCGCCGCCTTTGTTCAATACCTTACCGTTAGTGCTATTCCACCACCCTATTAATTATTGCTTACGTCGTCTCGTATTCATTAGAGCGTTGTAATCATGATCGTAAGAATGTGGTTTCGATTCCTGGACTGGGAAACGCGTTGTGTTCTCGAGCAAAAAACAACAATTCACATTCCTCCAGCCCACTCAGCTGGCAAAAACGAGTAATCGCACGATGGACCGACAGCCTGTCCAGCGGGGAATATATACGTCACGGAAACCGGGGGGCTGGCCCTATGAATGTATACGATTCAGAAAGGATCTCTGGACAGGCACAAAGCTAGAAACTTTGGGAAGGTGAACGGTCGAATATATCAACCTCAAGTACCTGGCTGGTCTTTTACTCTATCGGATCTCCAAAAATGAAAAAGTTGTGTTGGCCTCGGCGGGATTTGAACTTTGATCGAAGAGCGACGCTCTTTCGATCCTTCGCCAACAACGACAACAATTTCGAAATCAACAAACATTTAAAGGACAAATATTAAAAGGACAAAGACAACAAGAGAGAGAGAGAGAAAGAGGGGGAGAAATAGAGAGAGTGAAAGAGAGCGAGAGATAGAGAGAAAGAGGGGGAGAAATAGAGAGAATGAAAGAGAGAGAAAGAGGGGGAGAAATAGAGAGAGTGAAAGAGAGAGAGAGAGAGAGAAAGAGGGGGAGAAATAGAGAGAGTGAAAGAGAGAGCGAGATAGAGAGAGAGCAAGTGAACGCATCACAAGCATTTCCATACACAAATCTGATCCATCTCTGTTGAGTCACATAACGATGTCATTTGCTATCATTTGTCCTTCTGCTGATATTTCTCTCAAAGCTCAATCGACATTAAGAATCGCTTTTCTAAAGCAAACAATTATCGTTGTTGCTGTCATTGTCGCAGCTTTTATCAAAACTCTCACCCACTCTTCACACTCATTATCCAAATACACACACATATACTATTCACCCTCCATTTTCTCTGATTCGTTAGTTTTTCTCTGTCCTTTGTCGTCTGCTTTCTATCATTTTCATATTTTATCATTTTTTTCTATCGCTGTCACCTTCCACTTCTTTTCTCTTTCTATCAGCTGCTCTTTATCAATTGAGAGTTCTTCCTTCATTTCCGTATTATCTTGTTCTCTTTTAAATTTCTTTCTTTCTTTTTATTTGTCTGTCTGTCTCTCTCTCCCACTCTCTCTTTCTACCTATCTATTTAGCTTTGTCTCTGTTCAAATAAAATCTTCCATATTCTCACACAACTCGATGACATACACGCAACACACACGTAACACACACACGCACTTACTCTTCTTTTTCTTCTCTTTCTCTGTATATATAATAACACACATACACACATATTATATGGCTTGGATCACTTCGATATTGGCCCCGGAATTGCCTAAATTAATAAGCCCTACCTAACAGAATCCGGGGAGTCATTTTTAAAGTCAAGTCTTGCGGTTTGTCTGGTATCTCTTGAAGAAATTTATCCAGTTTGTTTAGATATTGTGAGATCTCTGAGTTGTTCTCATACAAAAGTAAATACAGCAGGCACGGTCTGTTGAGTAAAGGTAATTGTGTTGTCATGCGTCTGGTTTTTGTAGGGGAGGCGGGGATAATATGGCAAAGGGTCCCAGCCTCAAATGAATGGTAAACTTGATGCTAAAGCAGTTTGGGCAATCCGGGTGGTATATTCTCCACGTTGTGCAAATGATATAGCCCTCACGGCAGTATCAATCCTAATAATCAAGACCAGTTATCCATTTATATATATTGTAATTGTTCTCTGGTGTGTCTTAGACCTCTTAATGCGTTTTCTTCTCTCTCTTTTTTTTTTGTTTTTGTATAGCGAAACCAAAGAGGGATAGCTGTCTGGATGTAGCCGTACGAACGAGGAAAAAGGTAGATGATGACTTCTGGCTTCCTGAACCGGTAAGTTCTGAGGAACCAAGAGATCTTTCTGCGAGCCATATTAACTTTGTTGAGAAGAGCATTTCAACTGAGATCGTTGCCAGTACAAAGGGTAAGAAAAAAAGGTAATACCCAACTCCAGGGTAGGGCTATGGTCCGTCAGTCCAGAAGTTCCCTTCTGTTTACTTTTTAGACAGGTTCACCGATAACCGCCGTGTTGCCAAGCTTGTTGCGACATCTCCATATTATGCATTTTTGGTAGCTGAGAGCAACGCAGAATGAAATGTTTTGCTCAAGAATACAGCACATCGCCCGGTCCAGGGATCGAAGCCATAATCTTACAATGAGGAATCTTATACTCGACCTACTAAGCTACGCACCGCCACCCAATGAATGAGTATTTAATATAAAATATCGAATAATGAACAGGGAGCCAGACATGGAAATAAAATTGAAGTCACATTTATAATGGATGGGAGAGAAACCTTCCCCTATCGCCATCGTCAATACCATAATTACCAACGCAAACGTCACCACCACCACTATTACCTTTAACGCTTACCCTACTAACTCACTAGATTCGTAACTTCGTATGACTTCATAACGTATGCTTAAGAAATCTGTCTGAGATATTTATCAGGAAATGATGTCGAGAAACTTTGGCTAGACTTTACATGGAGGGATTATTAATATTATAGAATTATAACACTAATTCTATCACTAATCATGCGGTCATTAATATTGTATGGTTATACTCTTGTTAGATCTGTGGTGAGATAGCAAAATCGATAGAGGTTCGGGAAAATTCTTTGCAATATAAGACCCCGTTCTTTACGTACAGAATTCAAATTTTGTACTACTTTCACTCGTGGTGGGCTCCGACTAACGTGTTTACATGCCTCTCACGAACACTGACCACATCCGATGGTTGGCTGCTGTCGGAAGCTGCCAGGCAAAGTAGTACTTCCGCCTGTGACCTAAAAGTCCAGCTTGCATATTTGACTAATGCTCTATTGGGAGAGCAGGCATGTCGAATAGTGCAGACACCGTAGCCGTAGTTGTCATTCCCTGTTATGGTGTAGTGTTCATGTTCCGAATTTCAGTGGGAATACAAGTTCGCATGTTGTCTCTGGTCAGGTGCATTATTCAAATTAAATTTCGGTTAACCTTGATCTGTAAATAGTTGTTATATTTTTTTGATACCATAATAGGTTAGTTAGGATGATGTCTATATTACAATATTATAATAACCAATAATATGTTGTGCATGTTTAGTAATATTACGATCATGGAATTAGCATTAGGTTATCTCACTCTTTCTCGTGGAATCCCTAGGAACACTTTGCGGAACCCTAGGGCTACAAGGAACCGCGCTTGAGAAACACTGGGTTAGGGTGTTGGAATCATGATTGTAAGATTGTGGTTTCGCTTCTTGGACTGGGCAACGCTGTGTGTTCTTGAGCAAAACACTTCCTTTCACGTTTCTCGAGCCCATTCAGCTGGCAAAAATGAGTGATTCTGCGGTCAGGTGAGGAATGTATATGCCATGGAACCAGGAAACCGGCCCTTATGAGTCGCCATGACTAAAGAAGGTAATCTTTACCTATCAGGGTCGGTGTTATCGACATATCCCCTACGCCGAACCTGCTGGACTTGTGCTAGAAATTGAAACAAATATTACTGAAAAACATCATGAATAATTATTACGTTTACTATCGTTCCGGTATTAGGAGAATGTGTTTTATTTCTGTTGATCGTATTTCCTCTACTTGAAGCTTATTTGGATGAGTAGCGTAGTTAATGTAATTACTCGCTTCGTAATTATTTCTGCTATGATTTTTGACCATCAGTTTTACGACTTCCACCATCTTTATCATAAGTACCTAATATATCGACCCTCCGTCTAACTAGGTCAAAATGATTCATCGACCAGCTTTGCTTATACAAGCTTCCGGTTCAGATCGATATTAGGGAACTCTGTTATCGAGGTTTTCCTATCTGCAATTAATTACCGTCGGCGAAGAGTCCATTTAGAGCTATATCTGTATGGCCCATTACCTGAGTAAAACACACACACACACACACACACATTGTCACTCCACTCCACACACTCACCCACGCACGCACACACACATCGTAAAACAATAAGATCGTAATAATTTTTTTTATATCCTCTCCTTCGCATGTCAGTGGAGATAATACTAATCATACTAAAAACGAAATTACACTTATTTAGCAGGATGTCATTTATTTATTCACTACTAGCAGTATCGCCCGGCGTTGCTCGGGTTTGTAAGGGAAATAACTATATAAGCATTTTTAGAGAGTTACTTCCCTTATATAATAGCAAAAAAATGCATTGAAAATGGGAACAAATGATGGTGATTTTTTTTAAAAATCGTATACTCATCGTAGACTCGCGCTAATACCCAGAAGGGCTCGATATGAATCACGACTATAAGATACCCGCTTTTGGTTAAACTGCACTGCAAAATGTGGGAGTAGTTAGGAATCTAAATCGTAGGAGACAGACACACAACTTGACATTTATATATAAAGATTTCTTGATCCTTTTTATGCAGATGCTTTTACATTATGCTTTCGTTTAATATCAAAATGTACAATTCATGTAGCCATAGACGATGTTATTAGAAATTTGTTTTGCGAATTTGAATAAAATTTACCGTTAGTAATAAATAAAAATTTGGTTCATGCTCTTCTCTGGCTCGCAGGTCCCTCACCAAAGCTTGTCAACTGGTGGTGGACTATTTATGCTTCCGTCACTTGGCGATTTTGCAAAAGAAACTGATAATCAAATGAGCAATCCTAGCAACATCAACCGTGAATATGCCTTGGACTTTTGTTGTTTCTTGTATTTGATTTCGTTTGTGATTTGTTGAGTATGTGTATATATGTAGCTATGTATATATATATATATATATATATATATATATATATATATATGTAGGTCCCGGGTTGAGTCGGGGTTAACCACAGTAAATAAGGTACTCAATACATAGCAGAGTAAATTAATTTATTTTATAGAAGGAGCTTCTACAGGACTAGAACTGTTTCATTCAAATGAAATCATCAGGAGCTTCCTGATGATTTCATTTGAATGAAACAGTTCTAGTCCTGTAGAAGCTCCTTCTATAAAATAAATTAATTTACTCTGCTATGTATTGAGTACCTTATTTACATTTGAATGAAACAGTTCTAGCCCTGTAGAAGCTCCTTCTATTAAATAAATATATATATATATATATATATATATATATATATTATATATATATATATATATATATATTTAAAGGGAAAGTTTACGAAAATAAACAAAAGACGAAGGCAGGTGGAGTACAAACAAACAAATGTATTAGTATGGCGCTCAGGAATAGAAATAGAAAAAGTATTTTACGTTTCGAGCCTACGCTCTTCGACAGAAAAATACACAGAAAAAAACAAGGAGAAAAACAAGGAGAGAAAAAAATGCGTGTTGGAGCTGATTTCGGACAGTGGTCAGACGCGAGAGGGACAGTAGGGGAGATAACAGGGTCAAACGACTTCCAATACGAACATATATATTTATGTGTATGAGTGTATGTTTATATGTATATGTGTGTGTAGCAATAAATGAGCTAAAGTGTACTCAATTCATGTTTTAGAGTAGAATTGCTTGCACGGTCATTCATTTATTCTCTCATTCATTCATACATAAATGCCTACATAGGTACACACCCAAGCGCGATTATATGGCAGAAACGTTAGCACGCCGGGCGAAATGCGTTGCCGTATTTCGTCTGTCGTTACGTTCTGCGTTCAAATTCCGCCGAGGTCGACTTTGCCTTTTATCCTTTCGGGGTCGATAAATTAAGTACCAGTTACGCACTGGGGTCGATGTAATCGACTTAATCCCTTTGTCTGTCCTTGTTTGTCTCCTCTGTGTTTAGCCCTTTGTGGGTAGTAAAGAAATATATATATATGTATGTATGTATGAATAAAAAAAAAATGTGTATGCATATGATTAGTTCAGCAAGTAGATAATTCTTATTCATAAGTACTAATTTATCACATGAATATCAACACAGAGTAGTAGATGTGTAAGGGAGGTGAAAATGAAGGAACATAACGATTATGGTTTCATCGAAAGTATTTCGATTGCACCGGATGCCATTGTTTCTTTCCTTATTTGGATACATAACAGTGACCAAATATCTCATGATGCGACCATGCTCCAATGAGAAAATAGATGTATGAATATGTGTGTGTGTGTGTGAGTGTGTGTGTGTGTGTGTGTGTGCACGCGTATGTGTTCATTGAATATTTTTTGCGTTATAGTCCACTCGAAACTTAATCCATCATCCATCATCAAAAATGCTCACACATACACATACACGCACGTATACACACACACGTAAACACACGCACTCTCTCTCACACACACACGCAACATATGTATTTGATTGTATGTGCAGCATACTCGTGTCATGTATCTGCGTATTGTTGTGTGCACGTATCTGTGTGGTGCCTCCCTCTCTGTATGTGTACATTCAGTGAAGTAGCTGCAAGGGTAATTCTTCTCTTTTGCACGCTGCACAAGTGCCTAGTAATAAAGTGCTCGTGAAAGGTCAAGTCAAAAAAATATGAACCACATCGTAAATTGATTATCATTTTTTTTTATGTGAAAAAACCCAACTAATTTCCTTTTGAACGGCATAATTGACAACACTTCTAGCCTCCTTCTCTCTCTACTCTCCCATTCTCTCTGTGTCTTTCTTTTTCTCTCCCTCTCCCTCCCTCTCCCTTCCTCTCCCTTTCGCCTTATAATCAGATTCCATTGTTGGTTGTCTGTCTAGTTTTCCTCACTCTCTTTAAACTAGCTCACCGACAACGGCAAGCTATATATGTACATTGATTGGTTGCCGTAGTACAAACGCAGTGATTTTCTTTCACTTATTCTGATTGGTCAGTTTTAAAATAGTTGACGTACTAAATCACTTCGACATGTTTCTTGCTTGTTGAAAACCATTGGATTAGAACAAGAGATAAAACAATGAAACTCAATTTTCATTTCATTTTACTCCACACCATACTTATTTTACATTACTGACAAGGTAAGATCGTCGATACACTGCCCCATTCCTTCTTCCCTTAATTCAGTGTCTATATGTCTGTGGTTATACTATCTCTGTATTACACACGCATATATGTTAATGTATGTTAAAATGTGTTACACATACACACAGGTTATGTAATATGTGTGTATGTGTGTGTGTGCGTGTGTGCGTGAGTGTGTGTGTATATATATGTACATGTGTACGTGTATGCACGTGTGTGTTTAGAGTAAGGTTAAAGATATTCAAGGAGTGTGTTGGTACATTACTTCGGCAAGGATTGTGTTATTTGGAAAAAAACCGACAGAAAAATGTAAAGGGGAATTGTCGTTCTTCAGACTTAAGATGAAAGGATAGAAAAAAAGGCAAGATACGTCGTCATCAATAATAATTAACTGAATAGTAAATCCTTACTTTCAGTAGTTGGACTAGTTTCCTTAATGCATACCAAAAGATGTGATTTGTTGCAAGAGTTGGCGCCTTATAAAAGAGCATTAGTGGATTTGAAGAAGATGCTCCTCTAGAGTTTCGCCGTTATTCAGTACAACAAATACCTATCCAAAAAAATGTGTATGTCGTTTGTACGTCATAGATTTTCTTAAATGATATCTTCTGTTGAGATTTCTGTTTAAGAAATAGCCATAACGTCTTTTTACGGATTAACAATTTGAAAGGGATGTCATTTTCGTCACGTAATTCTTTCGGGGAAGACATTACGTTGTCCTTCTTCCTTGAATTCTAAAATACAAAGAGAAGCGGCACTACATTCGTCACCATACCTATTGTCTTTTCGTGTTACTAGATTTGCACAGGTTTCCTCAAAAGGAAACGGCACCTAACATATGTCTCCGCACAGACATATGTCTTTCAGTTACAGTCTTGATGCACAGAGTTGCTTCATTTTCATCAATTCGCAAATGGCTTTTGGGAGTGCATGGAAGCCATAGCTTTCAGTCTTGTCAAACCTTCAAAACTACATTTTCATTGTGCCTTCTACACACACGTATATATATATATATATATATATATTGGGTTGTCCGGAAAGTTCGTGCCGATATTTAAAGGAAAGAAAAAAGTCAATAAATACTTGCCATTACCTTTTTAATCAACCAAATATGGACCATTTTGTTGCACAACGCGTCTCCATCTTTCCTTTAACTTGAAAATACCCTCTTCCCAGAAAATTGAGGTGGTTTCATAGCAAAGAATTCATCGAGGTATCTTTTTACGTCATCCAAGGAATTGAAATTTTTACCATTAAGACTATTCTGCAGAGACCTGAATAAGTGGAAAACCGAAGGTACAATATCTGGTTAATATGGAGGCTGGGGTAACACATCCCAGCCGAGCTGCAGCAACTTTTGTCTGGTTCCCAAAGTAGCAAGTGCCGAAAATGAACTTTCTTATCTTCCATTTTAAAGGGTTACAGAATTAACACAGGTTATAGAAACATAAACCTTCTTCCACAAAAAGATAGCTTAAACTGCGCTCTAAATGGAGGTGTAGTCAAATCCTATTTTATGGACTCAAAGATGTTCTAAAATAAGTCGAAAGTTAAGCTACTATAAATCGGCCACGAACTTTCCGGACAACCCAGTTATATATTATATATATATATATATATATATAATATATATATTATATATATATATATAATATATGTATATATATAAATACTATTGAGTGTGAGTGTAGGCAGTACGATGCAGCAATACAAACGTTAGGGGCGTCACACACAATACGTTACAGAAACTAACGAATTACTATCTATCCCGTTGCTTGACCCTGTTAAAAACCTCTTGAGTCGAATTTGTCTGAAATACTTTTGAACGCTCTACAGAGAATATCTGTTATATACTGGACCTTCCACTAGAAAAAAAAATTAGCATTGGTAGCATACAAAAGTTAAACATAGGCGCAGGATTGGCTGTGTGGTAAGTAGCTTGCTTACCAACCACATGGTTCCGGTTCAGTCCCACTGCGTGGCACCTTGGGCGAGTGTCTTCTACTATAGCTTCGGGCCGACCAAAGCCTTGTGAGTGGATTTGGTTGACGGAAACTGAAAGAAGCCCGTCGCATATATGTATATATATATATATATATGTGTGTGTGTGTGTGTGTGTTTGTGCGTGTATGTTTGTGTGTCTGTATTTGTCCCCCTAGCATTGCTTGACAACCGATGCTGGTGTGTTTATGTCCTCGTCACTTAGCAGTTCGGCAAAAGAGACCGATAGAATAAGTACTAGGCTTACAAAGAATAAGTCCCGGGGTCGAGTTGCTCGATTAAAGGAGGTGCTCCAGCATGGCCACAGTCAAATGACTGAAACAAGTAAAAGAGTAAAAGAGTAATGGAAAGAACGAACTTTTGTGAAATAAATCACATGAAATATACTCCGGCGCATCCGTTTAAGTTGTCTTACTTGAAGCCTATCTATTGTGAACCATCTTTCGTTACTCGATTAGATTCTAATGCACTTCCTCTACGCTTTCCGTTGCTTTTACCTTTTATCTCTTTCTCCAACCGAGCAGCGTCCACTGATAGTTTAAAGAGGGAACCCTCATTTTGAAGTAATAATTCATAGGTCATTTAAACGTGTATTCTAATACACATCCAAATTTCATTGGAGAGATTTCCAGCTCGGCCAAATGCCTACGTTACAATTTTGAAACAAATATGCCCTAAACATGGCATCTTTTTCCGATACTTCCCACTGTCTGTAGCTTCTCCGTTTCTCTCTTTTGCTTTCACGTACAAACACATACAGCCAACACACATTATTACACGTACAACGGCATACAAACAGAGATACAGACATACAAACACGAACACGTACAAACAAGTAGAACCAGGTTCAATCATACGCAAACACTTATAAACTCACATACAAACTCACACAAGCATAAACACATATATATATATAAAGACACGCGTACGTAAATGTACTATTACATACAGACACATACAAGTCAGTATATTCACACAAACTACAACAAAGTATTTTCACACACTAACACCCATTTCTTTCGCTCAACCTTGTTCGCCACCGATTTTCTTCTTTCCCTCTTCCCTCTTTATCGCTATGATATATAGATAGTATGCACAATCCAAAGAAAATGTACCGGCCATTATCTGCACGTGTGAGTGTGTGTATATATGCGTGTATATGCGGGCGTGTGCGCATGTGTACTTCATAGCTTGCTTATGTATGAACGTCTTGTGTGTGCGTGTGTTTTTGTTTGGTCATTTCATAATTATATCTGACTGCGCTTCCATAAATATGTTTGTAGGCTACCATAAAGCAGTTTGCAAGGCTTCCATAAATATGTTACTTTCTCCGCCATAAATATTTGGGCGGCAAACTATCCAAGCATTGAAGAATCGCATAGATTTTACTTTAATAACTGTGACCGAATAACATAAAGGCCAGCCAGTAACATAAACAGAACTAGCACGCGCCATTTTGAGTGGGCGCGCATGTGTGCGTGTGTATGAGTGCAAGAGCTTTCATGGTCTTTAGTGCGGCTGTTTGTATGTATATGAGTAAGGAAGTCATTTTGTGCGTAAATTCGTATATGCATACATAGTCATAAGCATATATATATATATATATATATATATACAGGTGTTGTTTGTGTGATTCTTGTAAATGTATATACATACACACATTAAGGCACACACATATACGCACATCTGTGTGTGTGTGGTTGAGTGCTTGCGCATGGTTGTGTATGCGTGTATGCTTGAATATACAGAACGCGTGTACTTTTATAAGCATTGCTTATAGATACATCTCCTTTGTATACACGTATATACGTTCGTGTGAGCGTATATTTTTGTCTGTTGGGATGAGTAATGTTGTTTGTGTAGTTCATTTGTGTATTCGTGAAAGTGTCATATATATATATATATATATATATATATATACATACATACATACATACATACATACATATATATATATATATATATATTATATATATATATATATATGAGTGTGTGTGTTTGTATGCCTGTATGCCTGCATGTATATGTATGTATACATATATATGTATACAGGCACATACGTACAGAAAGGGGCTGAGATAGAACGCCTGATACTGTGTGTGTGTGTGTACGCGCCCGCACGTATAAAGGGATAGAAGGCTTGATAAATAGATAAATTGATTTATAGATAAACAGTTAGACAGACAATCAGAGAGATATAGATATATCCATGGGTATTTGTGTGTGTGTGTGTGTGTGTGTGTGTGTGTCTGTGTCTGTGTGTTTAATGTGCGTATAGTTTTGTATATGCATGCGTATCTCAGAGTGATTGTGTTTTGGGAATCTCTATGTTCATTCTTAATATTTTCTTCTCTTAACATTCTCCTGAGTTTTCTTACATTGCCGAAGGAAAAAAGTATGAAATGCACACACACACACACACACACACACACACACACAACACACACACACACACACATGTATTTATTTATGTGTCTACACAAACACACAAATAAATAGTGTTAGAGAAAATACTCAAAATAATGAACGATCGCACTCTAAAACCACTTTGTGGGGTTACAGGTCCCTTGCTCATGCCAGAATATATCTGTCTGGGAGAGGATTCGATAGGGTTCCTTAGTTGTGGTGCAGGTGACCTCTTTCCGTTTCCGTTGCTGCCTTGTGAGTAAGTCCACCATTACAAGTCAGAGTACGTCCTCAGACAAAACAAATTGGCGATGAATTTTAAGCTGTTTTCGGAAAGACAGCATTTTCAGTAGCCTTCCGCGGACTAAGAAGAGTAAGCAATGATTTGGATCACACTTAATACAGAATGTATAACTTCAAGCAAAGTTTGTAATTCAGGAAAATGCGCACCTCCAATGTTGTTATGAAAGCTTCATTGCACATGTGTCTTCTCCTGCAATGCGGATGATGAACTTTTGTTCTTAGTCGTGATTGGTCTGGTCTAGTATCACAATCGTCTATAACGATGAAGTACTACTCCTTACATAGTATTCTTGCCCGTGAGGGCACACAGTAGGAATAACATAAACAGTAGAGACTGATACTCCACTAGTTTCCACGCTGCATTCTGCATGGCTATCGCTCTTTATTAAACATAGATATCAAAAAATCCACAATTGAAAAAGATGGACATGTTTGAATTATATGGACAAAAATACCCACGCACACAGCCCACTATATACCTAAGCATAAAAGTGTACGATGACAAAAAGAAGCTCTTCGTCAGAAAGAGGAAAGAGGAAAAAGTTTAGAGAGAAGGAAAAGAATAGAATGAGGGAAGCACCTGTGTCGTTACATTATATATATATATAAATTACAAAAAACCCACCTTTTTATCAATTCAAAATGAAAAATTAAATTACACCATCTAGAAAATTACATATAATAGAAATATTAAATATAAGGTAAAAAATATAACGGTGATTAAGTAATGTGCAAAATAATAAATAAAACGTATATATTTTTACCTTATATTTAATATTTCTATTATATGTAATTTTCTAGATGGTGTAATTTAATTTTTCATTTTGAATTGATAAAAAGGTGTTTTTTTTTCTAATTTATATATATATTATATTTTGTGAAATTTGATTTAGTATTTCTAAATTGAATTTTCCCCTGTAAGTTTGGAATAATATTCCCTCAAATTATTATTATATGTATATATATATATATATACTAGCAGTATCGCCCGGCGTTGCTCGGGTTTGTTTCGACCCTTTAGAATTGGAATTTTTTAAAAGTAAAAATCTTGCATTATGTAGCTTGTTATTCTTTTTAAGTGAACATTTTTCTGGTTGGAATACACCGAAAAATGGCGTAAAAAAAACACCTTTTTTTTATGTAAATAATTTTTGGTGTTAATATGATCCTATTTGAATTTTTTCTGCTACGGAATGAAGAGCAAACCTTCTTCTATTATACTCTCAATTTTGGTCAACATGCGCCGCAGGGTCTCGGAGGAGATAGTGTTAGTTAGCTTAGAGGAGGGAGTGAAAGTCTAGAAAGGTTACAGATTATGGTGGATTTAGTGCTTTCTTATTCCGAAGAAACATAACGGAATGATAGGAAAATAGGAAAAGCCCAAATAGAGAAAATCAAAGCCAAGACACAGTCGTACATTTATATACAGCACACTAACACACATGCGCGTTTTTGCGCATGCATGAGGACGTACAAACAAGCAATATACAAGTATATATATATATACTCATGTAGTCTTAGATGAAATTCAAAGACCACCACGCTCAATTAAGTTCTTGTAGCACTGTACGATGCAAAGTCACAAATTTGATAAGAGTAAAATTCTATGGTATATATGCATGCATACAAGCATACATTCATACATATATACATTCATACATGAATATATACAATTAATCATACATACATATATGCATGCATAAATACATTCATACATACATATATTCATACATGCATACATACATACATACATACATACATACATACATACATACATACATACACATACATACATATATACATACATGCAGATACGAACATGTGCATGCGTACTCATATATGTTCAAAATGCAAATACTCAATTACACGTGTATATATGCATAATACGCGCACGGACACACACATACAAATATACATACATAATTTGAATCAGCTATATAGATGCGTATGCTTGTGTGTACTTATGTGTGAGTATAGTACATATATATATATATATATATATATATAATATATATATATATATATATATATATATATATATATATATGTTGCAAACATAGATAAATATACACACTCGCTCTCATATGCACTTGCATAATGGATTCACATTATATATATATATATATGCACATGTGTACGCATGTATGTCTGTGTGTGTGTATAAACACATGTGTGTTTGAGTATTGGGCTTTGGATATATATATATATATGTTGAGACACACACACACGTTTGTGTGTGGTTGACTGTTTGTTTGTCTCTGTACTGATGTCTATGGTCTTTGTTGTGTGTATGTGCGTGTATATGCACGCACACATATGCACAAAGACACAGATACACATGTATACACACGTACATACACTTACACCCTCCCCCCCCTACACACGCGCACAGATACACTTGCACGCACACCCACCCACACACACCGTTCTTGCTCTCTAAGTGTTTTATATCCTGCGTTATGCACGAATTTAAATATCAACAGTGTTGTGTGTATGGTTGTGTGTGAGCGTGTTGCGTGTGTACCTCTGTATTCATGACACGTGGTATTTTGAATACATGCGCTATAATATGTACGAATGTCCAGGAGTAGCAAAAGCCGTGGCAGCAGTCGCACCAGTAGCAGTAGTAGCAGAATTATTATTATTATTATTATTATTATTAGTAGTAGTAGTAGTAGTAGTAGTAGTTGTTGTTGTTGTTGTTGTGGCCGGCAAAGGTTGTGTGGTAGTGGTGGTGTTCGATTGTGGCGTAGTTTTTGCGTGGTGTTTATGTCAGAGTGCGGTCATATAAATTATCCCTTGTATAAATAAGGTACACCGCTACATCTATGACGTGTGGTCACTTTTTATTTACGTTTAAAAAACTTTCCGTCCACTAATCTTTTGCAAGTGTTTGTTTAAGTGATAGATTTAGAAGTGTTTATGAGCCTGTGTATCGCGCACGTAAGGAGCTTGCATGTGTCTATATAATATGCAGTTCTCCATTTTGTATGTGTGATTGAATATGTGAATGTATGCAAGGGGGGGGGCCTATATTTGTAAGTTTTCCCTACAGGAAACATTACGCATACACAAACACGTATGCATACACAGGGGCTTTCTCCGTCCGGGTTGCGGATCCGTGGAATAAGCTGCCAGACGAGATGGTGAAGATGCCGACGACCGCTCGGTTTAAAGTCTCCCTTGATCTCAAGTGGCCTGAACTCTTTACATGAACACCACATTGTACATAACTCCATGTCCCCCTACATGGCCTTGCTTTTTGCTTTTTGAGCCAAAAAATTAACTAACTAACACAAATACAAGCAGACACAAATGCATTCGAAACTTGTAAGTGCACATTTGTGGGCGCGCGCGTTCGTGTAATCAGAGGCTAAATGACGGAGGGGTTATAGAGTAAAGTTATCAGCTTATGAGTCTAAAGATCGATTCCGTTACGTATAAATCGATATATATCTTATATTTGGAGAGTTCAATGAGATCTCAGTGTTTCGTCGTATATTGGACTGTCTCGAATTACCAAGGAATGGGAAGCAGATTTTCGGGGGAAGCTACTTGATAGATTGACAAGATCTGGGTTCAAACCAAAGAACCGGAGGAGCTTACGATCTCTTTAAACCCTTATAGATATCTTTCAGCTTTGTTTGTCTGTTACTTGTTTCAGTCATTAGACTGCGGCCATGCTGGGGTACCGCCTTGAAGAATTTATTGTCGAATGAATCGACCGCAGCACTTTTCGTTTTTAAGCCACGTACTCATTTTATCGAAATCTTTTGCCGACCCGCTGAATTACGGCTATGTAAAGACACCAGCACTGGTTGTCAAGCGCTGGTAGAGGACAAACACAGTCGCAAACACATACACACGACGGGCTTCTTTTCAGTTTCCGTCTTCCAAATCCACTCACAGGGCTTCGGTCGACCCAAGGCTAGAGTAGAAGACACATGCCCAAGGTGTCGTGCAGTAGGACTGAACCTGGAACTATGTGGTTGGAACTAACATACATACATATATAGGGCAACGAGGCGCTGTAACAAGTACCTTGCTTCCCAGGCACGTGCTTTCATGTTCAGTGCCACCGTGTGACATCTTTGACAAGTGCCTTTTAATGCAGCGTCGGATCAACCAAAACATTGTGAGGGGATTTGGTAAACGGAAACTGAAAGTGGCCTCGTGTGTGTGTGTGTGTTTGTCTGTCTGTCTGTCTGTCTGTCTGCGTGTATGTGTGTGCGCGAGTACGTGAAGTGTGTATTTGTGCTTGTGTTTGTTCTCACCAACGCTTGCTAACCGGTGTTCGTTTGTTTGCCTCCCTGCAATTTAAGAGTTACAAATAAGTAATGGGGTCGATTTACTCGACTAAAACACTTCAGGTGCCCCAGCGCGGCCGTAGTCCAATGATTGAAAAAATTAAGAGATATAAGATAAACGATATGCGTGTATATACATACACATACATACACATGCACATACACATGTGGGAGTGTTTATGCGTGTGAATGTGTGAATGCGGTTGGGTTTGCGCATGCGCATAGAAGACTTCGCTGACACGTGTTTACGGAGAACTGATTGTGTTTTATGTTGACCACCAAACCACTATAACCACAACAATCTAGTTAGTTAGCCATATAATAGATTGATGAATAATGGAGGACTTGAAGAAGACGGAAAGGAGAAAATGGAACGTATATGTTATGTACCAGTGTATGTATGTGTGTGCGTATGTGTATGAGACACCAAGAGAGAGAGAGAGAGAGAGAGAGAGAGAGAGAGGGGAGAAGAAAGACGAAAGAAAGTGTACGTAGAAGTTTTAGGGATATTTATGCTGACGGCGCTTGCCAACAGCGCGTGCCTCAACTTCAGGAAAACGACAAGTCAAAGAGAATAGTTACAAGGATAACAACAGTCGTCACAAAAGCAACGGCAACATTTTCCATGATATCACCACCACCACAACCTCCACCACTAACATCATCAACAACAACAACAACATCACCGTCGCGATCACCGTCACCAGTATCAGCAGCATTTAACAGAATAACAGTGAAGTGAATGAAAAACAGAAAGCGACCTCATTCTGTCTACAAATATTTTAAGAGAAGACAATTGCTAAAAGAAAGTTTGAAATTTCGATTTGATTTATCGAGTTGACATCATTGGCGTTCTTTACTTAAACATATTATTGTTGTTGCTGTTCTTGCTGCCGCTGCTGTTGCTGTTGATGATGATGATGATGATGATGTGATGATGATGATGATGTTATTGTTTAGTTCTAAGTTGGTGCTGATTAAACAAACTCATGTTCAAAGGCATTTCTAAGCATCCTCATCCATCTCTTTCTTTTACTTGGAAGACTATATTATCTAGTATGTTCTTCCGTTGTTATGATGCTATGGTGTGGTTTGAAAGAAATTTGGCTGTTATTTCTGAAGGTCAAGCAACTGCTAAAGAACGGAGGTGTCAGATATATTTGGATTTGTGTGCAGGATTGAAACGAGCAGATTTAAAACATAAACTAGATCTTGCTGGCCGGATAGAAACAATTATTCCTAAAAAGAAAATTGCAGC
>NC_042997.1:31467190-31472507 GCF_006345805.1 Octopus sinensis
CCAAGATTCCGAGTTCGATTCCAAGCAGTAACCTGAACAACAGCATCAACAACAACAACAACAACAACAACAATAATAATAATAACATCGAAAAATACCTTAGGAATGAGAACCCAGGTTCGAAATTTCCCCAAGACACCTGAAGAAGGCTGGAGGGTCTATCAACTGAAGAACAAACAAAATAAGGACAAATATCCGACAAATATAAATAATTTAAATAATGGACAGACATGCACCATTCAAAACAGATCTATCCATAACAACATCTACCTGACGCTATGCATTACAGAAAAGGTGATTAAAGAACCTGGTATGGATAGAACCTGATCAATTTAAACCAGTCGAAAGTTTTCGCTAGGGTTAACTTTCTTCATTTCGCTGGTGTCCTTATGGCAGCTGATTTCCATCCCGCCTTCAGAGGTTAGTTCGCTGCAATGTACAGTCGCCCCTTTCTACTAAGAGTTCAGAGCAAATGATCAAATCTCGGAAACCTTCAGTATTATGTGTTCGGTTCGTGAACGCTGCCTTCTCTCTCCTCTTCAGCACATGCTGACGTTTTAACCATTACTGTAGAAATCAGAGGTTTTAAAGGACGTTCCGTGCGAACGAGGAAGTGAGAGACCATTCATAAATTATATTCGATGGGGTTCCGCACAGTTTTCATCTCACAAATTTCACTGAAGACGTTTTTGGTCGACCCAAGACTATGGTAAAATACCACACTATTTATGAGAAGGCGAACTTGTTAACCACACAGCCATGCTTCTCTCCAACACACACACACATACACACATACACACATACACACATTCACACAACACACACACACACACACGCACACACACACACACGCACACACACACACACACTCAGACAAGACACACACACACTCTCACACACATACGCACATTTTATACAATTTATCTTTATTTTTTATTTTGTCTCTTCGAGCTTTGAGAGCCAGTGTGGAACCAGAAGGAAGCTGAAGGTGTTGGAAAGGTCAGACAACTTGATCAAGCGTTGGGGACTGTTGACGCGTCGTAATGTAAACTTTGCCATTATTTATCAGCTACAGCATAATTAGTCTTAACTAGCGCAGAACCCTTGTTCCTTTAGAATAACTTATATTTGCTTATCAACGGCTTCTTAACCGGACTTTGTTTTCAGATTAAAAGTGGGAGACACCCAAATGTATTTACGGGCTACTACTACACACATTCACACACACACACACACACACACACACACACACATGCACACACATTCACACACACACATCCACACACACATTCACACACACACACATACACACACACACACACACACACACACAAGCGCGCGTGATACGCACATATATACACGCGCAAACACACATACATACCCAAACATAAACACACACACATGCATATACATACGTCATGTATGTATATATACATATATAAATATATATATGTGTGTGTGTGTAATACACACACACATATATATATACATACATGCATGCACACGGTCACACACAGAAACACACACACACACAAGTACCACCCATATATATATATATATGAACACAAGTGGTTCCTTGGTTGATGGTAATGGTGGTCGGGGTGAGGGTACTAGTGTTGGTGGAGGTGGCGGTGGTGATGGTGTTGCAGTGGTTGAGTCGGTGTTGGTTGAGGTGGTTGGGTTGATAATGAATGCTCGGTGGCAAGTATGGCGTTGTTATGCTTAGCAGTGTCGTTCATAATGACGACGACGACGACGACGGCGGCGGTGGCGGCGGCGGTTTTGATGATGACGACAACAACAGTGACGATACTAATGATGATGATGAAGATGATGATGAAGGAAGTGGTGTTGGTGCGAGGGATAGTGGTGGAAGGAGAGGTCATGTCGTTGGCGACTGCGGATAGGTTGTTGTGTAGTGATTGAGTCATTTGGTTTTGTTGTAGTTTTTGTTTTGGTTAATTATCATAATGGTAAGTAATATTCGTAGCCACATCAACATGGCTGTCCCTTTGAGCGGACTCTACTGCGATTTTTTAACCGCAAGAACACAACTCCTCTAGCTGTTTAATGATGCACAACAGCATCCGATAAAATTGCGAGGAGAGGACCGAACCCCCCACCAAGTCGGTTATAGTTTTATCGGATGCAACTGTGCATCGTTAACCAGTTAGATGAGATGTCTTTTAGGGGTTAAAAAATCGCAGTAAACTCCGCTCGAACAAAGAGCCATGTTGAAGTGGCTACGAATATTACTTGTCAGTACAACTACTGTGTTGATCTCTTAGATTTTAGAACTAGCATTTTTGCTTGTTGCAATATCATAGTGGTACTGACGAGATAATGCATGTTCCTTAGTAATAGTAACTAACTAACACTCAGTCGGTCACAAAAATGAGTGATTTTTTATTTCTCACAAGGGGACAACATAGATAAGGGACAATACAATCTGATTGGGGTCAGATAGACGGACGGATATAACATAAAGATGACATTAAAAATTCACAAAAATATAAATAAATCGAATGGTAGGTCAGACCAGAAGATATTACGGATGGAGTGGGAAGGCGGGTTCAATTCGGACCCCACGAGCCCCGCCTCGCCACTGATACCTGAGATACGTCCTGTGTCGCATTCATGAGGTTACATTCACTCGCAACATCCGTGCTACATTCTTCCTTCGATTTTCAAACATTTTCACAGTCAGGCATTTTCTCTCCAGCCCTCAATCAACCGAACAGCCTGTTGTGAAATTCGCATACATGTGGCTGAGCTCTCCACAGACACTCGCACCCCTCAACGTAGTTCTAAGGAAGATTCAGCATGACCCAAAATGTGATGAGACTGGTCGTTTTGAATTAGAGGTACAATTTACTTTTGCGAGCTGAGAAGACTTCAGCAACGCTCAAGGACACAACGCGTAGCCGGAAATCGAACCCACGACTAAACGATCGTGAGTCGAATACTCTAACCATTAAGCCACGCGCCTTCACAGTAGCAATAGTAGTGGTGTTTACACTGACAGTATTGTTGTTGCTGATGTTGTTGTCGTTATTGAAACTGCAGTTTAGCCCTTGGCGAACACTGATCCCCGGACATTCCTACCGTAATCATCCAATGTTTACCTCTTTCTTTTTGCTTTTTTTTTTACTTGCTTGTCTGCGGCCATGCTGGAGCACCACCTTTAGTCGAAGAAATTTTCCCAGGCCTTATTCTTTATAACCTGGTACTTATTCCATCGAGGGCTTTTGACGAACGGTTAAGTTACGGGAACATAATAATACCAGCATCGGTAATCAAGTGAGAGGGAAGGGGACAAACACACACACGCACACACACACACACACACACACACACACACACACACACACACACACACACACACATATACGAAAGGCTTCTTTCACTTTCCGGACTGGACCCAGAACTATGTGGTTAGGAAGCAGGATTTTTACCACACAGCCATATAAAATCCAGAACTACCTTATCCGTTTCTAACACAATGCTGGTCAAGAGGTGTTTTGAGGGATAATCGGCTGTTATTTATAGCAGTTCAAATCATTACGTGGAGCCTCCTTCGTTGATTGTGGGTTGATTAGATGCGGTGATAGTATTGGTGAGGTTTGCACTAGAACTAGGGGTGCTGCTGGGAGAGCCGTAAGGGTGGTGGTGACAGTACTGGAAGAGGTGGAGGTGGTAGTTATGGTGGCATCCGTGAAAGTGATGGTGGGGGAGGAGAAGAAGGAAGACGAGAAGGAAAGGGAGAAGGCGGAAGAGAAGGAGGAACAAAAGGAAGATGACGTGGTGGTGGTGGTGGTGGTTGCAATCTTGGTGCTTGTGGTTTCGGGGGAATTAGTTGTACTCATGATGATGATGTTAATGGTGATGATGATGACGATGATGATGATGATGATGATGATGATAATGATGATGGTGGTGATGATGATGATGATGAGGAGGAGGATGAAGATCACAGTGATGGTGATGGTGGTGATGATGATGATAATGATGATGATGACGATGATGGTGTTAATAATGATGATGATGATGAGGAGAAGGGGGATGAAGATGATAGCAGTGATGGTGATGGTGGTGATGATGATGATGACGATGACGATGATGATGATGATGATGATGATGATAATGATGAGTGATGATGATGATGATTGACGATGATGGTGTTATAATAATGATGATGATGATGAGAAGGGGGATGAAGATGATAGCAGTGATGGTGATTGGCGATGATGATGATGATGACGATGACGATGATGATGATGATGATGATGATGATAATGATGATGATGATGATGATGATGACGATGATGGTGTTAATAATAATGATGATGATGATGAGAAGGGGGATGAAGATGATAGCAGTGATGGTGATGGTGGTGATGATGATGATGACGATGACGATGATGATGATGATGATGATGATGATAATGATGATGATGATGATGATGATTCGAATGCTGCTGCTGCTGATATTGACGATTATGATAATGATGATGATGATGATGATGATGACATTTATGGTATTGGCAGTGGTTCTTGTAACGATGATGCCATACGACTGTTCTACTGCTGCTGCTGCTGCTGTTGTTAATGATGGTGATGATGCTGATAATTACTGAAGAGCGATAATGTGAGTCATGCCGCTCCTGGTGGCGTTCGTGTGTTGTTGATTGTCCCCTGGTGCTGCTGGTATTACTGTTGGTTCGGGTGTTAAGAAGGGGCCAGATTAGGAAGCTTGAAACAATCCCCAGCCACGACTTTGACGATAAGAAGACGACGAAAACCAGACTACAGCGACATCTACAAATGATGGCGATTGTGTGGTGTGATAGCGATGGAGGCTATACAGTGGTAGTGATGCAGATGATGGTGGCGGATACGATGGTGTGGATGATGGAGGTCGTGGCGGAGGCAGTGGTGGTCGTGGTGGTACTGAAGGCTCTGTCATTCCCGGTTGTAATGGCGGGCAGTGGTGGTGATAATGATGATGTCGACGACGACGATGATGACTACGATGAATATGATGTTGGTGTTGATGATGATGATGATGATGATGATGATGATGTGATGATGATAAGAAGGATGACGAAGAAAAGGAAGAAGAGACGGAAAAATGGTGGAGTAGGTAAAGGAAGAGAGAGAGAGAGAGAGAGAGAGAGAGAGTAAGTCGATGAGATGGAGAATGTGAAAGAGGAGGATAATCATAGTGACATTCGTAGTGATGAGTTACTCTCTCTCTCTCTTTACTTGTTTCACTGCGGCCATGCTGGAGCACCGCCTTTAGTCGAGCAAATCGACC
>NC_042997.1:31472607-31505107 GCF_006345805.1 Octopus sinensis
CTCAGCATTTCACCATAACACATCTTTCATTATACGCATTGACACACACACACACACTCGCATATATATAATATTATTATTATTATTATATGATTGAACGCTACGCATCCAAGTAAGTTTTATCGTAATAATTCTGATGCTACACTTTCTATATATATTCAATTCTATTCAATTACTATTTCGTTTTCTCTCTTCTACTACTCTATTATTCTATCACTCTTTCGTTTTCTCTCTTCTTCTCTCTAATTCATTTTACCTCCATTCTCAGCCTCTCGTTTTTCTCTCTTTTATCCTTTCTCTAATTTTTTTCTCTCCCCTTCGCCGTTCTCTGTCTGTCACTTTCTCTCCCTCACTCTTCCTCCTTTGCTCTCTCGTAGCTTCCACGTGACCATAGGCCATCTTTCTTTCCCTAACTTGTGTTTCTTTCCTCCGGATACAGCTGGACGAATTCTTGTCTGTCTCCTGTCGAAGCTTCTTTCTTCGCGTTCGCTACCTCACTTCGTTTAGGTTTAGCAACACTTCCTGTATGTTTTCATTGTCCTGTTTTTGTTACCAATTTTGACCCTCTGCAAAATCCCAAATATTATTTAATTTGCTTTGCGGGAGCAACTGTTTTATCGTAGGCATATCTTGTCGTGAAATGCTCGAAATACGGATTAGAAAAACAGCCGACAACTGACGAAGAGTCATTCTTTATGTTGCGTGTCTTGTTTTCCATTTGCTTCCTTCGTTGTTCGCCAAAAAAAAAAAAATGTTCATATTCCATCTATTCTTATTTCGTATTCCATATTTTCGTATTTTTTGTTGTTTACGTTTTGTGACGTCCTGTGCCCACATATGCATATGTATATACGTATATATGTAAGTATGTATATATACATGTGGATATATGGACACACACACACACACACACACACACACACACACACACACACACACATATATATATATATATATATACATGCATATATAGGTACAGGACGTCACCAACAATAAATGACATGAAATCTGAAAGCAAATGCGTTCAATACGCAAACAACGAGAGAAACAAATGGAAAACAGGACAAGTAACATAAAGAACGAGCCTTCATCAGTTGTCAGCTATGTTTCCATTCCTTATTTTGAGCATTGAACGACAGTATCAGTCTTTGAAGACAGTTGCTCCCATAAATACCAAAATAAAATTTGGGATTTATGGAGGGTCAAAGTTGGGAATAAAAACAGGACAGCGGAGACATACAAGGAAACCGAACGAAAACAAACATGGAGGGTCATTAGACCTACCTTCGTTCTGGTCTAACCTATGGTTTGTATATGACAGACGGAAACTGCGTGGAAACTCATCAAGGGGACCTTCCTGTTTCTGGGCCTGGTTTTTAGACTTGATCCAACATCCGGTTTAACATCACATTTTGGTACTAGTGTGTCATCAACAGACTCCAGTATGTCGTATTTGGTCCGAGTCTCTGTTATGAGAATAACTTCCTTCATTCATCCCACTCGTCACAGAGATTCTGAAAAGAATCTTGGACACTTCGATTTTTTCACAAAGCAAAGGATGACTAAACTCACACCTACAATTTCGGTGATGTTTGAACTAAACGTGAAGAAATTCTCTAAATCCATATAAAAGTTCTTCCCATAAATAAAGCGGTTTAAACATTAAGATCAAACTAGTAATTTAATATAAGGTGTTTGCCTATGAGTATATCAAAGATAGTCCCTGATCTTTTTTCCAGGCGAAAAACAATCGCATCTTGTCGCACTCATTTTTGTTTTTAATATAAAATTCGGTACTCAGAATTATCACTCAGTTCTTTACTCCAAGCGGCCTAAGCATATACATATGAACTGGTAAACCCAGGGCTATTATATTAAACTCTTAGCTTAGAGAGGTACCAACGAATGTTCTTGTACCAACGAATGTTCTTGTAGAATACTACTGGTACCAAGAAAGAGATACCCATCCGTTTACAAAATCATTCGTACATAAAACTTTCAGGCCACGTGTGTGGCCTGAAAGTATATATTTTCTGCTACAATCACTTGATTTAAAGAAGAAATTCTTCGCTACATAAATGAAGAATATCAGGAAAAATAAAACAGAAAGAACTGTAAGGAAGAACGGGAATAAAAGAGAAGCATAGGAGCGAAGAATAGCATTAAGACATACTCCTTCACAAACATTGCCATCACTATATATTATTAAATATGTAAGATATATTTTGGTCATAAGAAATGTTCGATTAAGTTCAACCATGAAACAGTTTGGAAGAGAATAAAAGCGAAGATAATAACAACAACAGCTACAATAATATAATAATAATAATAATAATAATAATAATAATAATAATAATAATAATAATAATAATAATAATAATAATAATAATGATAATGATAATAATAATAATAATAATAATGATGATGATGATGATGATGATGATGATGATGATGATGATGATGATGATGATGATGATGATGATGATGATGATGATGTACGGATTTTCAAACTATAAAAGGGGATCCTTGAATCAAAAAACTTTGAATAAAGAAAAAAATTAAATCAAAACACACCGTAATACCTGCCATATTGAGATAATCTCCAATCTGATAGCTTGGGATTATTAAAGACGAGTTTTCAAATGAAAAGGAAGTGAAAGATTTCAGAAGTGAAGGATTTTTTCTTCTTTTTCTTTCTTTCATTTTTTTTTTTGCTTTTTGGCTTCTCATATGCGAGAGCCATTTTCTTTTGGCCTTTGTTTCTCTTTCCCTGGTGCTTTCTATTCTGATTTATTTATTTATTTATTTATTTGATTTCACCTTCATAAAATCATTGTAATGATTAAAAAATATGATAGAATTACTGTCATGTTGATTATGTGATTCCACATACATACATAAATGCATGACTGTACGCACACACATGTACATATATTCATGCATATTGACACACACACAAACACACACACACACTCACACACAGACGCACAGACATATACTAACATACCAATATACATGCTTATATTTATTAATCAATTGAACGATCTGTCTATCCAGCACATTCCCATTGTCTTTATCAAATTGTCACGTTTATGTATTCATACATACAATAACTAGAGAACACACACTTAAGAGTAAGAAGATATATACATACGCACACACACACACACACACACACACACACACACACAAACACACACACATATATATATATATATATATATAATATATATATATATATATATATACATATAGGTGACAAGAAACTATTCGGACAGTAGGTGATACAAAAAGAGGACAGGAATAAAAAGGACGGGTCTTTCGGAGGTTTCAATCTTCAGTCAGAGAAACAGATCGTCTTTGCAGTTTTGGTCTCGTAATATATATATATATATATATATATATATATATATATATATATATATATGTATGTATGTATGTATGTATGTATGTATGATATTATATATATATATATATATATTATATATATATATATATATACATGTATACATATATTTCATATATTATGAATGGATTTGTGTATGCATGCATATATACGTTATGTATAATATATATACAGATATGTATATATATTCATATTTAGATAGATATGTACAAACTTACATATAGATGTAGATATATATGAACATAAACACACAAACACACAGAATGTCAGTTCAAAGATTGTCTGTAAGACATTGCTGCATTAGAGAAGTCTGTGACATTACTCAAACACAATGGAAGCACATGTGGTTTCATCCTTCCTTAATATGTCTAATGTGTAGCCATTGGCGCTTTCTATGAAGCTAAACTTTCCTTTCAATATATTCCAACGTCTAACGAAATATATTTCCTTCTCAGATGTAAACTCCAAAGCCATCGAAATATATTTAACAGACACAATTCTAAAAGCTAGAAAGTTGTTTAACCAACACAGGCTTAATTTATTCTACTAATAATCTGAAAACTCCATTCCAAATAATCCAGAAAAACCGAGGTGAGATTGTCATATATAAATAATGCTAACTTATACAAAGCAGAAGCTACTTCCATCATACGTACGCAAGAGGTGACACAAATTTCACATTGTCGTGACTAAATGAAGGTTCAAACAGAGATACTACAATCATGTTCCCTCTTTAGATAAGAGAAGTGTGATAAAGTCAACCGACTACGACTAGTGGTTAAGATAAACGCTGACACATCAAATAAAGTTTCATGAAATATAAAATCCTGAAAACACTACATATTAAAGAAGACTGTTTTGCATAAAAATCGCCACAACGATTATCTTCGGTGAAGAATTAGACCATAATTTCGAAAGTCTTCTAAAAATGTCTTTCGAAAAGCTGATTATATCAGTTTCATCTGATTATTAGATACACATAATCATTTATCTATCTATCTATCTATCTATCTATCTATCTATCTATCTATCTATCTATCTATCTATCTATCTATCTATCTATCTATCTATCTATCTATCTATCTATCTATCTGTCCGTCTGTCTGTCTGCCTGTCTTTCTTCTGTGTGTGTGTGTAATTAAGGCCTCCAAATTATTACAGACATTAATCTCACTCAAGTCGATTTTTTGGATGCTTCTCTAGACCTGTCCTCTCATAAGCCCATTTATACCCACTTATAGTGTTTAAGGATGCCTAATATCTCCTCTACTTGGGAAATATTTGATAAGGTAGCCTCTTACCATAATAAAACCCTGGCTAAGAGTGATAGTAAAGAAACAAAAACATGAAAATTAAAAATAGACCCAGGAAGATTATATGGTTTCCCCCACCTTCTCTTTGAATATAAATACTAACGTAAGTTGAAAAGCCCTGGCTTTAATAGCATTTCCCAGTTAACTACAAGTACAGGAAAATTTTTAATAGCCGTTCTGTGAAAATTTCACACAGCTGCTACCTCAATATGAAACACTGTAGGTTATAAGTGTTGAGATCCAACAACTTGCCCACTGGATCAGGCATGCACGATCAGATCCGTGCTGTATGAAGCTGAGGTCACAGTTGTGCGCCAAATAAGGAAACCCAAAAGAACAAAGTAATTAAAAAAGAAAGATGCGCAAACCACCAGTTCTCTTTTCGACACGTTTATAAGAAGAAAGCCACAAAGTTAGCAAGTCATATCTGGGAACTCAAGGCCAACTGTTCACGTTAAACCTTCAAATGAATTATCGTGGAGAGAACTTCGCTTAACGTTAATGTATCAATGAGAGCCAGGCTTTATTTAATCGAAAGATGCTAGATTTGTTTTAGATATAAGAATGCTACAGACTTACTACATTACAAATTTGAAAATTTTATTAAATGTAGACAATTTTTTTTGTTTTTTAACTGGAGGACAAGATTATCTCCGGATTAAGAATGCACTCTCACAGAATTTGATATTTTCCCTTATTGATTTAATTTACACTAACCATATCAATTCTGATTTGAACGGGACAAAGAAGTCAACACGGAGCAGAAACCTGTACCATGCCAAGCTCATTGTGCAGAATATTCTCAACTCTCTCAGGGCATGCACTAATAGCATTGGCTATTTGATTTTATAGTTAATCGCCTGTCATCCATCATTATGTTGTGAACACGATCATGGTGGCAGTTGCAGGACGTTCCGACCCTGGGTAATCTTCATGGCTCTCCTTGCTCTCTTAAATTCAGCTGCCAACAGTTGGCATTGTTGATAAAGCCGGAGCGTCATCTCCTAATGTAGAAACCATATCAGAATGAATTTCCTTGGGGGTTAAATACTTCTGGAAATGCTTGAGAACACCAAATTTTGTCCATTTTCAGAGAAGTCATGACTAGTTACTTTTGAAGTCATCTGTTGTTGGTTTACCTGGAAAGAAACAATACAGTAATTAATAAGAATCAATGCATGCAAGATTTCACAACTATAGAATCGATCGTTCATATTCAGCTTATGAATGTTTTATCTCACCTTCGTATGTGTGTGTGTGTATGTGTGTATGTGTGTTGTGTATCTTTAATTTGGAGTACAATCAAGATGTCTTGTCTTGTAAGCTACTTGTCCATCTCGCTAGGTCTGTTGACACGAAAAATTACCCTGTACATGTTGTAAAATGATTAGCGTTAAGAAGGGCATCATGCCAAAAGTTCTCTGATATGTCGAACACTATCAACCCATCAACCCATGTCAGTATGGAAAATGGGTGCTAAATGAAAATGATGATGATGATGATGATGATGATGATAATGACGATGATGATGATGGTGGTGGTGGTGGTGATGATGATGATGGTGGTGGTGGTGATTATGATGATGATGGTGGTGGTGGTGGTGGTGGTGATTATGATGATGATGGTGGTGGTGGTGATGATGATGATGATGGTGGTGGTGGTGATGATGATGATGATGGTGGTGGTGGTGGTGGTGGTGGTGTGGTGGTGGTGATGATGATGGTGGTGGTGGTGGTGGTGGTGGTGGTGGTGATGATGATGATGATGGTGGTGGTGGTGATGATGATGATGGTGGTGGTGGTGATGATGATGATGATGATGATGATGGTGGTGGTGGTGGTGGTGGTGGTGGTGATGATGATGATGATGATGATGGTGGTGGTGGTGGTGGTGGTGGTGGGTGGTGGTGATTATGATGATGATGGTGGTGGTGGTGATGATGATGATGATGATGGTGGTGGTGGTGGTGGTGGTGGTGGTGATTATGATGATGATGATGTCGACGACGATGACGGTGGTGTATTTCTTAGAAATGTAACGCGTATTTCTCTTTGCCGCTTTTAGTCATACGTCTTCGTACCAGAATTAGTTCGAAGCTACAACGAAATACCTCAACATCCAACTGTTATGGAGATATTTTGACGAGAAACACAAGTACGCACATTTAGCGTTTAATGTAAAGGATACCTTGTGGTGACCATTACTGAAATTTCCAACGGCATTGGCAACATAAATTACGCGAAAATGTATCTTATTGCCAATTTTCGATTAAGAAAGACAGATATTCTGTGTCCATAGTATACCATAAACGCCACACCAGTACAAAGATACGCAAACACCCTCAGCCGTTACAATACTTGACCTTCTTTTCTCAGGCAAATGAGCCCATGATTATTCTGTATCTAATATCAACCTGGTGTAATATATACATTTTGTTTCGACAGTAACATGATCGTATAAATTAATGATAAATAATGCACAGGTTTTTTTCGTATGACGTAGCTTTTTGTCTCTTTGTTTTATTGTCTTATATGAAACGTAAAAACTACAGTGTACGGTTTTAAGTATCTATCTATCTATCTATCAATCTATCTATTATATATATATATATATATTTATCTATCTATCTATCTATCTATCTATCTATATATATATATATATATATATATATATATCTACCTATCTATCTATCTATCTATCTCTATCTATCTATCTATCTATCTATCTATCTATCTATCTATCTATCTATCTATCTACCTATCTATCTCTCTCTCTCTCTCTCTCTCTCTCTATATATATATATATATATATATATATATATATGTATAACTGCATATATGTATTTACATATGTGTGTACATGTGTGTTTAGAGTATGTTGTTGTACAGTTAGAATATCATTACAAAAACTGAGTGAAAACAGGATGCAGCTGTGAAAGAGGAAACGAAAATTTGGGTACACATACGCACACATACATATTCCTGTGTGAATGCATAAATAATTGTATGTGTGAGTGCTTGTGCGTGTGTCAGTGTGCACTTATATGTGTTTTCATCGAGTTTATGACAAAGTGAGAATTCGATAGTTCGAATCCTGTCATGAGCACTTTTTTTTTTGTCTGTGGTTAGCGTAGTTAATCCATAGTAATGTCACAATCTCTTTGCGAGCTGGCAGAAACGTTAGCACGCCGGACTAAATGCGTAGCCGTATTTCGTCTGCCGTTACGTTCTGGGTTCAAATTCCGCCGAGGTCGACTTTGCCTTTCATCCTTTCGAGGTCGATAAATTAAGTACCAGTTACGCACTGGAGTCGATGTAATCGACTTAATCCGTTTGTCTGTCCTTGTTTGTCCCCTCTGTGTTTAGCCCTTTGTGGGTAGTAAAGAAATACATTTGCGAGCTGTAGAACATGACAGTAGTAGTTATTATTTAATTAAGTTGATTTCTTATCGAGTAAATAGAAGAGTAAAGATTTTCCAACCGTGCCTATCCCTGTCTTTCGAGGAGGGGAACTATCTCTATCTAGAACATCTATGTTCTTCAGTTTTTAAGACATTCGTGTTGATTGAGGAATTTTGGTTGCTATTTCTAACAGGTCAGGTGATAATATAAAACTTTTCTCATTGAATATTAGTGGAATCCCCTCTCTCATTTTCTTATTTCTTTATTGCCCACAACGGGGCAATAAGTCGATTATATCGAACCCAGTGCGTAACTGGTAATTATTTAATCGACCCCGAAAGTATGAAGGGCAAAGTCACCTCGGCTGAATTTGAACTCAGAACGTAACGGTAGACGGTAGACGGAATACCTATTTCTTTACTACCCACAAGGAACTAAGCAAAGAGAGGACAAACAAGGACATACAAACGGATTAAGTCGATTATATCGACCCCAGTGCGTAATTGGTAATTATTTAATCGACCCCGAAAGGATGAAAGGCAAAGTCGACCTCGGCAGAATTTGAACTCAGAACGTAGCGGCAGACGAAATACCGCTAGGCATTTCGCCTGGCGTGCTAACGCTACTACCAGCTCGATGCCTTATCATCTATCATTTTCTGTAATCATCCAGCTGTTCACAGTAATCCTTGGATGAATAGAATAGTATCTCACTTGGATATGTTCTCTTTTCTCGAAGAAACATTCTCCAAACGCCTGGATTTTCTTTTCATTTACTTCGCACTCATCGACGCTTTAACACGGCCTTCTCTGTTGTGGGCTGCAGGAATTAGAAAACTAAAAACAGGTATAATGTTTTGAAATTCTATGTTGGAGTTTTATTTTTACTATATTATGTTAACTACGGAAATTATATTGTAGTAGTGTTGCAAGTAATGAAAAATTTCGACAGTTCGAATATGTTTGGGGCATTCCCACTTGCTCTTTGCCGTCGAAAATTCTCGTTTTAGGAAATAGTTGGTAATAAATATGAGCAGTAATTTCAAGGCACCCTTTGGCGGAATGGTGCATGCATTTCTAGATTCTTGTACTGCAAAAGAGACGACCCTGAGATGACTTTGGAAATATTAATTTCTTTACTGTGAATCTGCCTCAAAATTGATTACATCCCATGCCGGCTACAACTTGAGTAATATATCATAGTAAACACGCTTCCACTAGAGCAGTGATTCCGAAGGTGGGGCGTACGCCCCACTGGTGGGGCCTGAGAAAATTCAGGTGGGGCGCGGGCATAGACGTGGGCTGTGAAATATTTGTACATGACGAGCGGTCATCGCGGGCACAACCTTAGATTCCGTCTTTCCTTTGAAGCCTCCACATCGGAAACTCTCGCACCCCAGCGAGACAAAGAAGATCCCGCACTGAGCAATAAACTTACTATTCAGATAATCAATCAATTGCCTCAATTAGTTTGCCTCAATTAGTCTTTTGTTAGCCCTATTGAAAATGAGCAAACCAAACAAGAAGAAGACTCGTCAATACGCGGTGGGTGGAGTTTTTGAAGTTTGGATTCATTCCTGATGAGCATGATGAGCGTAAACCGTTTGCTTATTATGTAATCAGACGATGAGCAATGAGTCAATGAAGGCAGGTAGGCTGAAGCGCACTTAAAGGTAAGACATCCTAATAATTCTAATTTAGATTTGGAATACTTCAAATCATTGAAAGAAAAATTTAAAAACCGAACAAAACTCACTTCACTATTTCATGCAAAACAAGCGCCTCATACTCGTGCCCTTGAAGCCAGCTACGAAATCTCCTTGCTTATAGCAAAACATGGAAAGAATCACACTATTGGAGAGCAACTGATTAAACCTGCTATCTCAATATTCTTAAAAACTGTATTACAAAAGATGATGGAGATATCAGGACTATGCCACTCAGTAATAACACTGTCTCGAACAGAATAGATGAAATGGGCAAGATTGTTGAAAGCCAGCTCATTGAGAAATTAAAATTGCGTAAGTTTTCATTACAAATGGACGAATCCACAATCCGGACAATGAGGCTCTGTTATTGACTTATGTGAGGTATATTGACCACGAGGAGTTTCAGGAAGAGATGCTGTTCTGCGAATCGTTTGAAACCACCACAACTGCAAATGATATTACATCAAAATCAAACATTATTTGGATGCAAACAAAATACCAAAGGAAAACTTACTGGCATGTGCGGCAGACGGTGCACCTGCCATGATGGGCAAGAATACGGGATGCTTAAAAATGATGAAGGATGAAAATCCAAACAGTTGACTGTCCATTGTGTAATACACCGAGAAAACTTGGTTGCCAAGAAATTGTCCCCTGTTCTTAACAAGATTCTTCAAAGTGTGATCAAGTGTGTCAACAGCATTAAAAGAAATTCTAAATCTGAACGTCTTTTTAAGCAGTTTTGTATAAATCAAAGTGCCGAACATGTTCGATTATTGCTTCATACAGAAGTAAGATGGCTATCAAGTGGAAACTGCTTAAAGAGGTTCATGGAATTATTTGATCAGATTAACGACTTTCTTAGTGATAAATGTGAAATGAAATTGCTGTCAACAACGGATGGAAAAGCATTTGTCAGTTATTTGACAGACATATTTGAGAAACTTGGAAACTTGAATAAACAACTTCAAGGTGCAAACATGACACTTATTGATGCAAAAGCAAAGATTTTTGGATTTATTACAGCTCTCGAATTATGGAAAAGAAATTTCCCAAAAGAAATTTCAGTGAACTTTACTGGTTGAGTAAATGTGAAATAACGAATGATGCTGGCATTGTAATTATTGATCATTTAAATATCTTGATAAAGGATTTCAATGACAGATTTTGCGATTTAAAGGCAATGAATTTTCCTTCTTGGTTAACTCAACCGCTTCTGATTAACGTTTCTGATGCTACAATCCAATACCAAGAAGAGTTATCAGAATTACAACATGATGAATCAGTGAAGACTTTGTTTAATTGAAAGGTACAAAGATGTGGCTATATGACGAGGTTGAAAGAAAATATCCTAAAATTCTACATCAGCGAGAGAGCTACTGATTCCTTTCCCTTCGTCTTATTTGGTCGAATGTGGTTTTAGTGCAGTTGATAATTTGCTCGAAGCCAAGAGAAACCGGCTTGAGATTACAAAACGTGGCGATTTACGATTGAAATTAACAAAGTTGTCTCCTCAAATTAAAAACTTGTGCTGTATGCATCAGGCACAGGGTTCTCACTAAATTAGTCGAGCTGACCGTCAAATAATTGAACTGAAAAAACGTCTTCTTTATCTTTTATAAATTGACATTTTTTAAAAAACATGAGAAATCGTAATAATTTTATCGATTTATTGGGTGTTATGCACTTTCAGTGCCTGTTGTTTCAATTCTCAAACTTTTTTGTATTTTGAATACA
Source organism: Octopus sinensis (assembly GCF_006345805.1). Classification (NCBI taxonomy): domain Eukaryota; kingdom Metazoa; phylum Mollusca; class Cephalopoda; order Octopoda; family Octopodidae; genus Octopus; species Octopus sinensis. Next base: position 31,484,173 of record NC_042997.1, read on the forward strand.
ATTTTTTAATTTTGATTTTTTTTCAATTGTAAGTAGGCCCACATGTACTTGTAAATGTGAGTGGACATGGGAAAAGGTGGGGCGTAAAAACTTTTGCTATGAAAAAGTGGGGCGCCGGGAAAAAAGGTTGGGAAACACTGCACTAGAGGGTGCCTTGTACTGGTGTTTTCAACATTTATTGCCTAAAGCGAGAATTCTCAACGAGAAACAGCAACGAATGTACTTTTATACAAGTCAAATATGTCCCAAACATATTTGAGCTAATCTAAATGTTTGTTTACAGATATTCAATTTAGTCTTAAAATAGTTGAAATTCCTAGTTCCTTCCTTCCTGATACTTTTATGAAATTTAAAAAAAAAATGCAAGTTAATAAATGACAGTGAGACAGAGCTCGTAAAATATTCAAACCCTCCAAAACTGAGAAATTTTATTATCAATTTCGGCATATCTATATAATTGCAGGTGGGGAAAACGAGAACAGGAAGGATATTTTAGTGGAGTTAGAAGTTCTAAGGTTAAAGGACAGGGTGAAGCGTGGCCGGAGAAGAAGAGAAACAAATGGATCATATACTCTTTTACTTGTTTCAGTCATTTGACTACGGCCATGCTGGAGCACCGCCTTTAGTCGAGCAAATCGACCCCGGGACTTATTCTTTGTAAGCCCAGTACTTATATTATCGGTCTCTTTTGCCGAACCGCTAAGTGACGGGGACGTAAACACACCAGCATCGGTTGTCAAGCAATGCTAGGGGGACAAACACAGACACACAAACATATACACACACACTTATATATATATATACATATATATGACAGCTTCTTTCAGTTTCCGTCTACCAAATATACGGAGATATTCGGCCCGTCGCCTATAATTCGAGTTTAACTAGAAGTACAACAACAAAACATTTACTATGTATGAAGCATTTCAAATAAAACCAATTAAAACGCTGCGAAACAAGAAAGGAAATAAAACCTCACAGATTAGCGGAGTGAAAGACAATACGTTGACCACAATGAATGAAATGTCGTCAGACCAGGCCACACCAACTCACCCAACGTCATTTCAGTAAATTTTCATTATTTTGCTTCAGTGTTTCTCAGTAAATATTCTAGCAGTATCTCAAAGTTTTTATTATCTGTGCTGATGAGATGTTTTAGCACGTCCGTAACGAATTCTCTTCCATACTAAATCTCCGCCCCCGTAACATTGGGATAAATTTTCGCACTGATTTTTAAAAACAGATGTGAACCGCTTTCACAACATATTAATGTACATTTCTCGAAAGCACCTTCAACGCCACCGTCACACACACACACACACACACCTACACACACACACACACACACACACAGGACATGAACGTATACACATAGAAACACGCGCATACAAATTAATTTACCCTTACAATCAATTGCAATTATTCCTAAGTTCACACTCATTCATACTCATTATCACGATCAAATTATCATATCAGTGTTTCAGCTGATCTGTCTGTTTCGTGTCCTCATTATCGCCTTACCGTGGATTTCAACTATACATATAGTTGAAATTTACAGAAAAACAAATGACGAAGACAGGTGTAATAACAATAAGTAGGTATATTAGTTTGATGCTCGGAACGGTGAGAAAATTGTTTGAGTTTCGAGCTTACGCTCTTCAACAGAGGGGGACACGAAGAAATAAGCAGAGAGAGAATAAAAAGTCCTTTGGAGTTAGTGGTCAATCATGGTGATACATCATCAGTACTTATATGTATATATAATATATATATATATATATATATATATATATAGGGAAAGTTTACGAAAAAAACAAAAGACGAAGACAGGTGGTGTACAAAACAGATGTATTAGTATAGCGCTCAGGAATAGAAAAAGTATTTTACATTTCGAGGCTACGCTCTTCTACAGAAAGGTACACAGAAAAAAAGAAGATAAAAAAATGTGTGTAGTGGCTAACGATCTATCATGGCGTCTTACTCGGAAAAAATGGTCAGACGGGAGGATATATATATATATATACATCATCTGCACTTATATATTATATATAGGTCAAACAGAAATATACAAAATATCAGCTACCTCGATTTTAAGAATGATCTTAGTAATACCGCGTAGGTAAGCAAAGCGTGCTTACAAGCACTTTACAAATGAATACCGTAATTGTGTACCATGTTCTCCGCTTTTTGTTTATTTGTTTCTCTCTTTTTTTTTTTGTCTTTGTTGCTGTACACATTCGCTAGCTTTCTTACAAAGACGTCTAATACTCTCAGCTTGTACTTTTTAGGGGGAAATAAAATCGAACCATATCAAGTGTAACTACTTGAAATGGTCGAGACTTCAGGGACTTGACTTATGAAGGAAAGCCAAGAATGACCCGTCTATTTTTGCCAGTCCTTCTAATTGTCGTTTCTCTTGTCCGCCTATGTATCGTCTATCTGTCCGAAAATTTTAATGCCGTCTATTGCGTTTTTATTCCATTGATATATATATATATATAAATCCACTTCCATGTAAGTAAGTATTTCGCTTATTTCTTTGCCGCAATTATCACTGCTGAAGAGCAGGTTCTTTATGACTAAATTTTTTCTTTTGCCCTTACTTATAAATTGTTTATAAATTTAACTGAAAAGTATTTTTTAATATGCTGGCCATTGATATAATCTTTTTCGAAATATTTTATCCTACATTAGATATATATATATATATATATATATATATTATATATATATATATACAATATAATACATATATATTATACATATATATATATACATATATATACACACCACATATATATATATATACCTATATATATATACATATCTATCTATCTATCCATCTATTATCTATCTATCTATCTATCTATCTATATATATATATATATTATATATATATATATATAATATGTATATATATATATATATATATCATATATATATATATATACATACATATATATATATATATAATATATATATATATATATATATATATATATATAATATATATATATATATACCTATATAAAGAGGAAAAAACTTGCGGACTTTGGCTTTGGTAAGGATTCAATGGCACTAGACTTCTTAGGATCGAGCTGAAAATTTACACACCTATAGAAGGCGTGGTGTAGTTACGGGCAGAGTAGATTTCAAGTCTCTATCTTGATAACAAAGGCCCGAAACAATGCATTTTCTGTGAGTGAGTGAATGTCGTACACTATTGCCTTGAGTTGTGTTCATGCAACATATTGGATTCTACGCGTGACTGTGCGCGTGTTTGCGCGAATGCAACAGAAAATGGGGCGAAAACACGTTCATCTATATATATAAAGCTGAAGTTGTCTGTGTATGGCAGGTTTGGTAGCCTTCAACTATCACTATCTCCTCCGAGACCCTGCGGCGCAAGTTGAACAAAATATAATGTATAATAGAAGAAGGCTTGCACTTCCTTCCGTGGAAGAAAAAATTCAAATCGGACCATATTAACACCAAAAATTAATTACATCAAAAAGGTGCTTTTTTTTTTATTGAAAATCACTATTTTTTTTACTGCTGGGTCGCAATTTTGTGGCGTATTTCAACCAGAAAAATGTTAACTTAAAGAGAATAACAAGCTACATAATGCAATTTTTTTACTTTTCAAAAATTCCAATTCTAAAGGGTTGAACCAAACCCGAACAGCGCCGAGTGATACTTCTAGTATATATATAAAATCTATAATTATTAGTATAATTATAATTAGGGTTCAGCAAAATTTGCTTCACCACATACCGAAATTTAGAAATAGCACTTAAAACTACTATTTTACTACTATAAGGTATCTTCCAGACAGCAAATACTCAACAACTCACGCAGGGAAAGAGAAAACAAATAACGACTCTACCCGTATACGCGTTTCGAAGTTAGAGAGATGGGAAAAATGTAAAATCATATTTCTAATCACACACTCTCCTTAACAGTACAGTTTTTCAAATTTTAAATTTGAGATCACTGATAACGAACATACGTATTTGACCAAGCGACATGAAACAGCATATATCCAAAGACGAGTACTTCCGAATTCAAACAGACGAATGAGATCTCGCATTCCTCCTCACTCACCCACGTGTACCAACGAGTTAAATTCCGCAGAAACTGCAGTTTACTATCAGAGATAGAATTATATTATCAATAATAATAAAGAGTAAAATTAATTAATTAATTAATTAATAATTAATAATTTTACCAAGTAGTTCGGTATGTTAAAAGAACCATTATCGGTAAACATATATACAAAAATTCTATAATTATGAGTATAATCATAATTAGGGTTCTAACAAAATTTGCTTTACTACATACCGAAATTTAGAAATAGCAGTTAAAACTACTGTTTTACTACTACAAGATATCTCCCAGATAGCAATACTCAACAATATTGAAATCTACATTATGTTGAACGTTGAATCAAACTTTTTTGTCCTGAGAATTGTGTCCTTGTGTTTGTTGTTCCTCTTAGGTTAACCTAAAGATACATATTTTTGTACTGTTGTAATAGATTATGGCTGGAAAGATTGGTATGTGATTGTATTTTCATCGCCGGAGCTTCTATACGAGCGATACCTACATGAGTTGTCTGGGATTTTCGTATGAGTCTACGATCCTAGTATTCTTAGGGCACTGTAAATAACGAAACTAATCCCCTCTTCAATGTATGAAATGTGACTTAGCTATAGTTTCTCGTGTAGATATCATAAATAGAAATATTTCTAAACTAGCTCCTGACGGTGACATTCAGTAACTTTAATAAGAAGAAATTGCTTTTGGTTCCCTCTTGCTCAGCCCAGATTATGCAGAACTGAAGCCGAAAATGCACCAATGCACCAGTCATGAGCAGCACTTCCGTTTTCATGTATCATGCCTTACAAACTGTTTCGAAAATTTAATCTGAGAAATCATGGTTTTTAAGATGGTTGGGTATGACTTAAGAATAATTTGGTTGCAGTATCAAGTCGATCGATCAGCATCCACTCGTGGCTTAATTTCTCGGAGTCATGTTCATGCGTCACATTTTAGTAGCTCATACTTTATTTAAAGGACTCACCAAATTTGAACAAAGTTTTGAGAGAGGAATAACTTAGTTCCCATGTGTGGTCGGAATACATTATCTAATATCATTATAATCGCCTATCTTTTCTGAGATCGCAGATATTGGTCATGCATAGTCTTCTGAGAGAGTGACGGAATGTGAGTGAGTGAATGTGAGAGAGAGAGAGAGAGAGAGCGAGAGGGGGGGAAGAAGAGAGTGAGAGAGTGGGGATAAAAGTCATTCCCATTCCTTGACTAAAACATTATTTATTGGCATTGAAAGGGTGAAAATCAAAAACTAACCAAGGCAAAATTAGAACAGGGAGTGAAGAGCGTCGGAACAATTATAAGAAGACATCTTTTTCGACGCTCCGACGACATTGACGACTTAGCTATAAGGTTGATTAATACAAGGATATATTCACAGAAGGTCGACATGTGATTGTTGTTAGTAGGTAGAGAGATTAGTATGCATTTCATTTTCACTTGCACTTATAAGCAATAAATGAAATTCTAGAGCAGAAAGAGGAGAAGAGGAAGAAGAAGAAGAAGAAGAAGAAGAAGAAGAAGAAGAGAAGAAGAAGAAGAAGAAGAAGAAGAAGAAGAAGATAGAAAAGAAGAAGAAGAAGAAGAAGAAGAAGAAGAAGAAGAAGAAGAAGAAGGAGAAGAAGAAGGCGATGGTGATGAAGAAGGTATAATCATACTTAACTATGAGCAATAAAGGAGAAGTAGAGAGAGCAAGGGTTTCGTCATGCAATTAAATATTTCTTGTCAACAAATGTCACACGTCTGACCTAAAAGTTTGAAAATGGTTAATAAGATTGAGGAGGAGCGGGATGGGATATAATTAACCTGAAATCAACAACAACAATAAGAACATTAGTAATAGTTGAAGACGATATACGCCATTAAATGATAAAAAAGTCAGACGGTGTTTATATACAGGCTCACACATGTACAGGGTGCTTGCAATAAATTTGACTCTTTTGCAAAAAGGAAAAGAAACAAATTAAATTACAATATCCCATCCAAAAAAAGGAAAATTGAAAACAAAACAAAAATATGATCTTTAAAACTTGTGACCAGAACTTATTCTGTCTTATACGTAATACTGATTTAATTGATCACTCTGTCGAGCCGCTAGGTTGAATGGAGAATATGAACACAAAGCAACATTTGACAGTTGGTCTGTGTTCATGAGCTGTGTCAACGTAAAAAGGCTTGTATGTATGTATGTAAGTATGTATGTATGTATTGTATGTATCTATCTATCTATCTATCTATCTATCTATCTATCTATCTATCTATCTATCTATCTATCTATCTATCTATCTAAGTCTCTTCTATTTTTTAATTATTATAAATCTTCCACTGGGGAGGGAGCCGGTTTCCAACAAAGATACAAGACTTCATCTTTGTGATGTAGTTTTAACACAGACAAATCCACTTTTGGAACGTAAGAAAAGTCTTGCATATTTTTACTGTTCCACTCATAGACTGGACTTATAATGTACGAATTAGCCAGTTTATCCAGGTTTTCCTTTAAGTTTCTACTAACAAAACCTAGTGCTCCAATTATTATTGGTATGAATACGAATTCATAGTCTGGATATAGAAGCTGCATGTTTCGAAGCAGTTGGCCATCGATATCCTCTTTTTCATTGATTTTCAGAGATATTTATATCGGCAGGGCAGCTGATCTCTATGACGGTACATACCTTTGCCCCTCTGTCCCAAACAAAAATATCCGGTCTGTCATGTTTACACTTGACAGACGTTTTGATAGGTATATTCCACCAGTATTCCTTGAGCTGGTGTTTATGCATGTATGTATGTATCTATATTTGTATGTATGTATGTATGTATGTATGTATGTATACAGGGTGTTCGGGTTAAAATTAACGATTTTTATGTCTCCTTTTTCTCATGAACTGCTTGACATATTGGTGAGCAGTCAACAATATTTGAGAGTATAAATATCAAAGTTGAGAAAAAGGTTAGCTGACACGGAGGACTTGAAGTCATCTGAATATTGGTTCTCATCGGGAGAAAGTAGTTTACTCAAAGTAGTTGCCTTTAACTTATACCACGGCCTCAAACAGCTCCGGTACCTGGCGCATGAGTTTTCCACTGTATTCTTGAGAAGATCCCTGACGACTTCATTGATTGTGGCCACCGACTCAGTCTTGAATTTGCAGGCAGAGAGTTTGGTGTCCCATAGAATTATATTTGGGGAAATTAGAAAGCTAGAAATTGGGGCTGGTGAAGGCATAGAAATTTTCAAACAACCACCTCTGATATGTGAGGTATATTTGCCATCTCAACAAGGCTAACCACTAAGGGTGGGTATTACTGTGGCTTGTAGCCCCAGCAGAACATCATCTCCAGCTGGCTTTAGGCACACTTTCTGAGCCCTTATGGTATTTGCAAATACCATAAGGGCACAGAAAGTGTGCCTAAAGCCAGCTGGAGACGATGTTCTCCTGGGGCTAAATACCATAAGGGCACAGAAAGTGTGCCTAAAGCCAGCTGGAGACGATGTTCTCCTGGGGCTAAATACCATAAGGACACAGAAAGTGTGCTTAAAGCCAGCTGGAGACGATGTTCCCCTGGGGCTACAAGCTACAGTAACACCCACCCTTAGTGGTTAGCCGTATTGAGATGGCAAGTATACCTCACATTGTCGTGCAGTTACTGTTTATACCTCGTTCAGAGATTTATTATCACCTCTGATATCTTCTGGATATATGGTAAGAAGCCGAATCTTGTTGCCACACTTATGGTTTTCAAGCAGCAACTCTCTCCGGCCGAGAATTGACCACAGACTCCAAAAGTTTTACATCGCCGTATGAATTGAGACTAAGACCCTCCTTAAAGTTGTGGGGAGGTAAACACATACCAAAAGACCACCACTGTTTTGGGGGAACTTAGTTTTCACGAAGTCCAGGTTGCATCTTATAGATTTTACAATGTTCACAACACTGATAAGGAGTCACGATGTCTGCGTCTTGACAGCCGGCGCGAATCCTCATTACATAAGCTAAATCTTTCTCGGTATTCAGACGGCTTCCAGTCCTTCAATGTTAGCTAACGTTTTCTCAATAACAACTTTAATCTTTACGCTCTCCGATGTCATTGATTGTTAACCAATACAGCAAGCTGTTCCCGAAAGAAAAGGAGAGATAAAAATCGTAAAATTTATCCCGAACACTCTCTGTATACATACACACACGCACGCACACACACGCATAATTACAAGCATGCATTCATACATACATACGTACATTTATACATTCATACGGCGAGCTGGCAGAAACGTTAGCGCGCCGGACGAAATGCTTAGCGGTATTTCGTCTGTCGTTACGTTCTGAGTTCAAATTCCGCCGGGGTCGACTTTGCCTTTCATCCTCTCGGGGTCGATAAATAAAGTACCAATTTCGCACTGGGTCGATATAATCGACTGAATCCCTTTGTCTGTCCTTGTTTTTCCCCTCTATGTTTAGCCCCTTGTGGGCAATAAAGAAATATACACATTCATACATACATACATGCATGCATGCATACATGCATGCATACATTCAGACATACATGCATTCAAGCATACATACATACATATATACATACATATATGTCTCTCCGTCGACAGAGCGCAATAACAGAGAACACATGTTGAACCTTATTCTGTGTCATTATTACCCAAGTATCCTAACGTCCCAACATATCGATCAGTTAATATCAGTACTATACTCAAGACAGAATAAGTTCTGGACACATGTTCACTTAAAACCTGTTCAAGTTTTAAAGTTCCGCCCAGTAAATCCGCCGTTCAATGACTGAAATATATAAACTAGAACAAACACACACACACAAACAAACAAGCACACACACACACACAGATGTATCACGTGTGTTTGTGTGCGTGTAAATTCATACAGTCCCGAATACTTACGTACACAATTATACAAATACTGAGAGATAGAGTAACTGGTGTGTGGTTTATAGTATCAAATTACAGTATTAGAATAAGGTGATAAAACTGAATGTCGCCACCTTGGCGAGAAGTGTCTTACATTGACTTCATATCGGTTACATATCAGTAAGACACGTCTTACTCCTTAACTGTCATTTCCTCTGTAAGAGACAAGGTGACATAATAATTTATTAAAGTAAGATAACATATCAAGGAAGGTTGCTTGAAATTGTATATACGGTCGGGTATACATATGTACTTACGTACATACATATATATATATATATATATATACATACATACATATATAGATACTACATATGTATATATATATATATATATATATATATATATATATATATATATATACATATATATATATATATAATATATATATATATATATATATATATAATACCATATATATATATACATATATATATATATATATATATATATATATATATATATAGTATATAATATATATATATATGCGTGTATATATATATATATGCACACATTCAGATACACAACACACACGAACACATATATAAGGTGTTTGTATGTGTGAGAGTTGTTAGCGTGGTATGTGTGTTTTTTGTGTAATTTTATATATGTAGGTCCTAAATACACAAACGTGTGTGTTTCACGATTACTCGGATTACTAATGCTGAATGGATAATTTTCAACAAGTAACGAGAATTTTGTTTTTTAAACTCTATCCTCTATAAATTGAGATCTCTTGTTAGAACTTATCCACATACTAACAGATCACACGCTCTTACAAGTGGTTTTACGTTGTTTTGTTTTGTTTTTCTTTTCTTACGCTTAACCTGTAACACTAGCAATAAACAACTCGAATGTTCAGCGCTTTGTAGATTAAAGTAGTTTATGACCCTTATGGAACTATAATATTGGTAAATCAGTAAATAAAAAAAAAAAGCACCAGTAACACCACATCAGCTGACAAGTAATATGTAACGCTGCTGTACAAAAATTAATGAATGTAGTGAGATGTATGTGCCTGAAATCGTAGTCTCCCACAGCTGATGTTGGCCGAACATTCGTACGAAACACTAAAATATCTATAGTCGGTAATAGAGCATTTGTGTTAATGATATGTCCCCTAGTATTGATTGTTTTTTTTTTATCACTTCAGGGAGGTAAATCCTGCACTTACAAGTACAATCGGTAGTCTACTTCACGAATTATGATTATATATAAGCCCTTCTCTATGCTGATTACCGTAAAGAAAAAAACATACAAATACATCAATACATACGTCAGTTTAAATGTACTTGATATGAAGATTCCAGTGCCTATATCAAGAGATATTGTTTTGTAATACAAGTAACATTTTGCTCTACAAAATATGTATTATAATTGATTGCGAATCATATATATATATATATATATGATTCACAATCAAACTGCAGAAATGGCGTATTCCGAATTATATATATTGCTAGATAACCTTATTCCACGAGGCCCAACCAAAGCATTATAGTTTCGAATCTAGTTAAATTAAAAATTATTACGTTGGCAGTAGCTTTAGTGCAAGTTCAACTGTGGTAAGCTGAACATGTATCCTTTAGAAAGAAATAGCCTAATTAATGATGTAGTTCACAAGTGTACATTTAACACATTTATTATCACTAAATCGTATATAAGCTTATCAGCCAATAGTTTCAAAGTTCGATGTCAAGCACATAGGCAATGTTTTCGGTGTAGATCTGAAACTTGAAGGTTAGAAATATGCATGCTTTACATTAAGATATTTAGAATATGTATGGAGAAAGTATATTACTGTTTGCATACATGGATATGCAACTACAAATACATGACAACTTCAAATATGATATGAATTCATTACGTTATTTATCCATATATTCACATATTTACAAATTATCATATTAGTAACAGTGCATACACAAACATGCACACGCACACACACACACACACATACACATATAGTAAATCAAAAAAAAAAAACAAACACAAAAAAATAAAGCGAGTAAGTGGTACATGTAAAATATTAGCAGACGCTCAGGGAAAGAGAGAAAGATGGTTTAACATTCCGAGCAACGCTCTTCTTCAGAAACGGAAGAAAGTCCAATAGAAAGGAAGATCCAATAGAAAGGCGGCGAGCTGGCAGAAACGTTAGCACGCCGAGCGAAATGCTTACCAGTATTTCGTCTGCCGTAACGTTCTGAGTTCAAATTCCGCCGAGGTCGACTTTACTTTTCATCCTTTCGGGGTCGATAAATTATGTACCAGTCACGCACTGGTGTCGATGTAATCGACTTAATACCTATGTCTGTCCTTGTTTGTCCCCTTTATGTTTAGCACCTTGTGGGCAATAAAGAAAGAAGAAAGGAAGATCCGTCTTTCTTTCTATTAGACTTTCCTCTGATTCTGAAGAAAAGCGTTGCTCGAAATGTTAAATGATCATTCTTTCCTTCCCTGAGCGTCTGCTAATATTTTACATGTACCCCGTCCTCACGTTGTTGTCTTTTTGTGTTTGTTCTACCTTGGAGGGATTTACTATATACCGCACGCTCACACGGACCCAGATCTTCTGACTGACTTTGGAGTACCTAATTCGCGGAATTCTTTCTACCATCGGATTAGATTACCTTGTTAATTTGGAATACGCCATTTCTGCAGCTTGATTGTGAATCATATATATATATATATATATATATATATATATATATATACACGATGGGGGTTCCTTCATTTCCGTCTAGTAGACACGTTCACAACACTAGTCGGCTCACAGCAACGCAGCAATGGCAGCAGACAGTTGTCCCCAGATGCCTCAATGTGGGGACTGTACCTGGAGCTTGAGCAGTATACTTCTTGAGAAGCATATTTCTTACCCTACAGCTATACACATACACGCATATGTGCGACGGATTTTATATATAAACATTTTGAATTTATATGTAAAGCATTTTTCCTGAATAAAAACATTTATCTCTATATCTCCAAGCAAACTCACATATAGCACTCGTTAACCATTCACACAAATATAAATCAGGCATAAATACATACACTCATTCAAACATACAACTATATATGTATACATAGATGCATGGACAATGCATCCATCCGTCCATCCATCCATTCATTCATACATACATACATACATACATACATACATACATACATACATACATATATATATATATATATACATACATATATATATATATATATATATATATTATGTCTACTTGTGAAGTCATTACTCGTGAATTTCATTTACACACAACATGGACCAATTCTTCTAAGAAAAAAATATATTCAAATAAATTAAACACAATATCATGAATAGCGATAGCGAAACCGGTTCGATATAATAAAAATTATATAAAAAAACCATGTAAAGTGTGCGTATTTTCCTTTTTTAATTTTTATATACATTACAACCCACCACGTGGGGACAATCGAAATTCTTTTTCTGTTACTTACTACTACTATATATATATATATATATATATATATATATATATATATATATATATATACACTCAGATACTGTTCTATATATTATATATATGTTTTTGTGCATATGTATACATACATGCATAATGATACAAGCGTACATCCATCCATATATACATTCATACTTGTATATGTATATATATGCACACGAACATATATATGATTCTGTGCATATGTATATGCATCTGTGAACTTTTGTACGTTTATACATACATACATACATATACATATTTATACATGAAAATAAATATACACACACACAAAAATATATGAACAAAGTCAAAGAACGCAAACAAAGAAAACTGCAATATTGAGAAGTCTATTTCGACAGAGGTGCTTCACGAGGTAGAAGCTGGATAGAGTCTGCATTTATTTAAATTTTCTTTTGAAATTTTTATATTAAGAATAGAGCTTGAAACAACGAAGAAAACAAATATTCTTGAGGAATCTGCTGGGATACTAACACGTACACACGCACACGAATATGACAGGTATGAAATTTGGCATATTCCCACGAACAGCATCGTCTCTCTCTCTCTCGCACACACGTGCACGATCGAATGCACACGTACATGCAGATACATACATTACATATGGATGGGTATCAATGAATATGATAATATGAATATATATAATATATATATATATATATACATATATATACATATATGTATGTATACACACACACATATATATATATATATGTATTCATACATATATGTATATATATATATATGTATATATGTATATATATATATGTATATATATATATATGTATAATATATATATATATGTATAGATTATATATATATATATAATATATAGATATATATATATATATATATATGCATTAAACATTTCAAATATATACTGGGTTTATTATTATCTATTTTTTCGAGCAAGATTTCCTTGGAGGGGGTATAATTCAAAAATTGTGAAGTCATGTCTCTAATCCTACAAAATCCAACTTGAATTTGCTAAGATGCTCACTCAGCCTCTAAAAAAAAAAACCACACACACACATCCATCCTGCATGTGTACATATATGCATATATATAGGCACATACGCGTATCCGTACACACGCACACACATGTATTAATATGAACTTCCCAAAAAGATCACCCATGCACATAGATTTTGTCAATATTTAAAATGCTGAAGAGAGATGTGGACAAATTCACTCTGTAGAATATTCGACAACAAACAAACATTATGCATATACATAAGTTTCAGTCAGAAGGGAAAAGCAATAAACAAACTTGGAGGCATATATACATATATATATATATAAATATATATATATATATATATATAGATATGTCCACATATATATATACATATATATATATATATATATATATATATATATATGCACACACACACACACACACAATCATATATTATATATATATATAGTGTGTGTGTTGTGTGTGTATATATATATATATATGTGTGTGTATATAATATATATATATCTATATATATATATATGTGTGTGTGTGTGTGTGTGATACATATATCTATATATATATATATATATATATATATATATATATACATATATTTATATTTGTATGTATATATATAGGTATGTATGTATGTACGTATATGAATCCAAGGACGTTACTAATCCCCGTACATGCAAATATGTTCATATATGTAATTTTAAGCAGTCATATTAATAAACTCCTACTGCCATTAATTCAAGCGTACGTTGTACAGATCATCTACGTTGGGTATTTGTTATGTAAAGGCAGAAACAATAGGGTACTTATGTTTCCGTATATAAATGCATATGTGTGTGCATATGTTTATGCATATATTATGCATATATACACATATACTTGTTCATACATTTATATAAGATATATATTGCATATATATATATATATATATATATATATATTTATATACATATATATACAAATATATATAAGAATGAAGATAAGTGTTTGTGTATGTGTCTGTATGTATAAACGTAAGCATATACAGGCACACACACACACAGTATATATACGTGTGTGTGTGTGTGTCTACATATATATATATATATATATAATTGTCAACAATTGTAGACAAAACAGGCAAGCGAACTCACTGAAAATTCACACACAAGAAGTGGACATGTTCTTCCACCATCAGTTATCATCCAAAAATCCTGACAGTTTCACGCCTTTAATGATTAGATTGTTCATTCTGGTGGCGTCAACAGCAGAGAGCTGCTGAGAATAAGTGATCAGATGAAAAGGACGGTAATGACAACAAACAAATGATCCAGGTGGTTGGTGCATAAATAAACATACACTTACCAATAGATGGCTTACTTCTATGGGACAGTATTAAGACAAGACATGTATAGGAATAACACTTGTAGAAAATGATGACCTACAGGACTTGTAAAGGAAAGCAGAGAGATGGAAAGCAATGTGAAATGATGGAAGAAATAGAAAGGGAGATAGAATCTGGGAATGCGAAAGCGAAAGCTCAAAAGAAGCATGAGAGCTGCCAAGAAGTGAAAAAGGAGGCAGAGAGAATGAAAAATATCCAAAAGGAGATAGAAGAGATGGTATAGTGAAAGTAAGGTAATTAAGTAGGGGTGCACCGAACAAAAGAAACTAGGAGGATAATAATGTAAAAGGAGAAGACAGAAAAAACAATGGAGGGGTAAGTTGGTGATGAGAGAGGAAAGATAGACTGCAAAGGAAAAGGAAAAGCATGAGAAAGAGAAAGAAAGAGAAAGACGCCACACTAAATATATAACCGCTGTATGGAGATGCCACTGATTTGGAACAAATATGGAGAGTGCGAGGCGTTACATTACAGAGCAGTCTTTTCTACTACAGGAACAAGGCCTGAAGTTTGGGGGAGTGGGGCTAAGACGATTACAATGACTTCAGTACGCAACTGGTACTTAATTTATCACTTCCGAAAGGATGAAAGGCAAAGTCGACCTCGGTGGTATTTGAACTCAGAACGAACGTAAAGACGGACGAAATGCTGCTTAGCATTTTTGCTCGGTGTGCTAACGATTCTGCCAGCTCACACTTCCTTAGTACATTAAATAAGCCTTCATAAAATTTCACAGAAGTGCGACAAGGGACATGCTGAAAATTCACAGTCAAGACGTGGACACGCTCTTTCCTCGTCAGTTATCGTCCAAAATTCAAAGAAATAGAGATAGATAGATAGAGCGAAAAGAGAGAGAGAGAGAAAGAGAGAGAGAGAGAGGAAGAGGGAGAGAGAGAGAGAGAAAGAGATAGACAGACAAACAGACAGACAGAGGGAGGAAGAGAAGGAAATTAGACATATGAGGGTGTACTGGAAAGTTCCTGGGTTTGGATAAAGAAAAATACAGGAGGATCAGTTAATTACGATCAGTTAATTACGATCAGTTGATTACGATTTTATTCAACGCATTCCCCTCTCAGATTCACACACTTATTGCCAGCGGTCCTTCAGTTTTTCTAAGGTTTTGTAAAAGGTTTCGGAAGTGTGGGCATCCAAACAGTCCTTTCGCGACACACTTAAAGCCAGGTACTTTTCAGCACCGACCCCCTCCTAGATATGAATCGATGTATACGCACATATTGACAAAGTACACTTCCTACTGTCATTCAGAATATCTCAAGCATCTAATGACCTTTCAACACGGCTGCTCACCATCATGACTTTCTACATATTTATGAGTCTACACTGTTTGTATACGTGTATCGAACGTAAGCTGGGTTCATAATACTCACTGATAGGTTTTGTATTTCTCTTGGTATGTTTCGAGAAACTAACCTCATGAGGAAGTGTGGACTTAACAATCGACAACCCGACAATGTGACAGGTTATACTGCATTACACGTTACCAGTAGTACTCACGGGTAACTTGACATATATAACACATACACACACACACACACACAGACTCATACACATGCACAATTGCACAATTGCACAAATACACGCAAACACACATGCACAGAGAGAGAGAGAGAGAGAGAGAGAGAGAGATAGAAGGGGGAAAGAAAGAGAAAGAGAGAGCGTGAGAAAAAGAAAGAGAGAGAGCGTGAGAAAGAGAGAAGTTATACAGAGACTAGAACCGTACTAAAAATCTCATGTGTTCAGTTGAAATGGAGAGTAAAAAGATATTTTTCATTCCGCCCATATGACATGCAGACAATAGCGATAGGCGATTAATCATTTTATTCCTCTTAATTACATACACATTACATTTTATGTGTGTGTGTATAATATTATATATATATATATATATATATATATATATATATATAGATAATATAACGTATATATAACATATATGTATACTATATATTTATGATGTGTAAAAATTTGGCTGGGCTTAAAAGTATAAAAGGGTATCACATGCATCAATAATGAATCATTTCAGTAATACTTTTTTTGGCAATGGCTTTTCTCGTGTAACGAAGGTGCAGCTATGATGATATATATACTTACATACACGCACACACACACACACACACATACACACACACACACACACACATACACACACACACACACATACACACACACACACACACACACACACACACACACACACACATATATAAATAGTCATATGTACATATATTTATATATATGTACGTATAAATGTATGTATATAGATACACATCTGCACAAACCAAAGTGTGTACACAGAAAAACGCACGCACACACACACATATTAACGCAGGAATATCTACTTGACCTAGCAGGTAGCAAATTCGCTGTCGTTAAATCGATGAATGCAATCAACGTTACTTTTGTCTATTTGGTAAAACTATAATAAAATACAAGCTAATTGTAGTTGACCAGTTGACTTTCTAAATCTTAATTTTTGTTTGGGGTGTCTGAGCGGTTCTTCGCTGTGTTCAGATTTGAAATCGCATTTAAGTTAGTGGCGCCTGGACAAGCTCATTCCATTCTGAGTCTCAATTTGGCCGAGGTCGAATTTACGTTTCATCCTTTCGAAGTCGATAAAATAAAATGCCAAACATTTACTGGATTTGGTGATAACGACTCAAACTAACTCTCTCCAGTATTGGTGAATTGTACTTGAACCATAAACCATTATTCCTTGTTATTTTTCTAAATACTATATTATATGTCAAGGCGCGTGGTTTAGGTATTCGACTGTTAGTGGGATGGGCGAAAGAATGCAGAGGACAAAATATGCACCTAAGACAACTAACGAAGCACATGCTTGAGCAGGTTTGCGATTGACGTCTTTGTTAAACTAAATTAAATATTTTGCGTCACGTAGACAGTTACTTATTCTACAAAATATCTCCAAATGTCTACATTCATGTACATCGTACTTGATGATTCTCTCATCCCTATTTCAGGCAAGTACGCGGAAGTCAATCCATCGTTTATGAGATCAGAACAAGATCGAACGACTAACAAAATTTTCTTTTCCAATTGTCTGTCCTACTTGTGAACTTGTGATGTAGTGTGCCAGCAAATAGTAACACACGGTTACGTGCGCAGTGCGAGCTAGCAGTGACCTTCATGAAGCAGTGTGCCGAGTGACATCGCTGTGTTCACTTAGCAAATTGTGAAATTTGTGTTTTTCTGATCACGCGTATGCTGTAGACTGCGATTTTGTCATGGACAGGAGTAAAGAGCTAACGTGAAATTTTGGGTTAAACTCAGGAAGTCTGTTACAGAGACATTGAATATGCTTCGGTAAGTTTACAGCAATGAGGCAATGGGTCGCACGCAATGCTTCGAGTGGTACGGGCGCTTCAAAAGCAGAAGAACGTTTCTGGAAGACGATGAGCGATATGAAAGACCTCACACGTACGTCACTCCCGAGAATGCAGTATTGTACATCGAGAATTCGTTTCCCAGGGTCAGACCGTCAATTGATAGTTCAACTGTGACGTTTTGAAGCGTCTGAGAGAGAACATTCGGTGGACGCGACCGGATGCACCCTGTCACAGGGCTTTCCTAACTCGTAAGTTTCTCGTCAAAAACAGGTATCGCTTCTGCACCAACCCCATTCATCATATTTATCACCTGCGGGCTCCATCTCTTTCCCAAGAGGAAAATACAGCTCAAAGGTTGCAGTGTTGACACCGTTGTCGAGGTTCAGCGCGAATCGCAGAAGGTCCTCGACTTGCTTACGGAAAACAACTTCCAGGCCGGATTCCAAAGGTGGCAGGAATGTTGTGACCGAGGCGGCGAGCTGGCAGAAACGTTAGACACGCGGGTGAAATGCGTAGCCGTATTTCGTCTGCCGCTACGTTCTGAGTTCAAATTCCGCCGAGGTCGACTTTGCCTTCCATCCTTCCGGGGTCGATAAATTAAGTACCAGTTACGCACTGGGGTGGATGTAATCGACTTAACCCGTTTGTCTGTCCTTGTTTGTCCCTTTATGTTTAGCCCCTGGTGGGTAATAAAGAAACAGGTATGTTGTGACCGGTCTATTGCTGTGCAAGATGACTATTTCGAAGGAGATTATAATAAGACTTAGGTAAATAAGTTATTTTTTTTATTAAACATAACTTTTTGACACCACCTCGTAATCAAAACAATTATTATCATTGAACAATATTCGTGATTTTTATATTTCCCGATATATATATATTTAGAAATATCTAGTTAGATTTTAAATGTTCATTGAATTAGATATTTAAAAGTATCATTTCGATCATATAATTAATGTTCTTCATTCCAATATCCTGTGTGAAACACACACACAAACACATACACACACACACACACACACACACACACACACGCAGACACACACATACACACACACACACAAACACACACACAAGAAGAGCGCAATAAATGAAACTCTTGAGCCTCGAGTTTCTTATGCAACTTGAAAGGTGAACTATGTGCTTTTGTGGTGTGCGTTTGAGTGTACGCATTTAATATGTACGACTGAATGTATTTGAATGTATAGAAGAAGTCAGTATATATTAATGTGTTTGTTTGTGTTCTTACAATACTCGTAACAACTTGAGGAATAAGTAATTGAAGAATACGTAGTTTTATGGGAAAGACATCAGATAAACGAAAACGAACCGGGAGATAGCAGATTAGTAAAATGCCGGCGCCAAAACGTGACTTTATTAACAAAGATACAAAACGCTTTCTCTCATCTGTTTCAATTTCTCTTTCTCACCATCTTCCTTGAAGTCATTGAAATTAGCTTACATTTGCTGAAGACTTTTCAAAACACGAGACATTAATTGCCGCCATATCGTGTATTCATTCTATCAAAATGTAGAGCGTGCGTGTCATGTAACACATAAAGTAACAAATTATAGAATATTAACCAATATGTGCCCAAAATAACAGCTAAATCTTTCCCACTCACATCCTAAATGTGGAAGTTCTAATTAGGAGTTGCGTGTGCATACACACACCACACACACACAACACACACACACACATATATTTATATATATGTATATATATATATATATATTATATATATAAGATGTTCAGTACGAATGTATATGCATGTATATACGTAGTCATAAGGCAGCAGTAGAAGTATGATATGAACACAATTATGCTTGAGACGTATATTACATGATGCACAGAATACAGATTATAATATAAAAATATTTAAAAGTCGTGTCTCGACAGCTGTTTCAAGATAACTTACATAATAACCATATTCATAAATAGTATGTGCATGATGACATAGGTATGCGTTCGTGGCAAATCCAAATGAAATACATGTATGTGTGCGTGTATATATATATATATATATATATATATATGAACACACACACACGCGCATGTTGATTATTTGGTCTGGAGGAAAGCCATATGCTTTGCGTCGCTGAAAGAGATGGAAGTTGGGGCCTGAAAGAAGTGAAAATAGTTGGTGAAACAGTAAGAGTGAGAGAGGTAATGAGCGAAAGAAAGGGAGATAATATGATACAGAAGGAAAGTGAAAGAGAGAGGGGGGATAGAGAGGGAATGCCAGAAGTCAGAAGAAGGAGACAAATGTGGATAGAAATTTAGAAAATGGAAGTTGTGGATTACACCTACCTTGCAGTATTGCTTCTTTATCATCTTCAGAAGGATGAAGAGCGACAGAGAGGCAAAGTCAAAACTTGAACTCATGCAAGGTAAATACAAGGCAGATAGGAAGGAATACAAAGGAAAAATAATTTTTAAAAATCCCTCGGGAAATATACATTAAGATAAAAAAAAACATCGGCAAAGTTAATGATTGTAGTAAATAAAAAAATAACATGGGAGTAGAAATTAAGTCGGAAAGTGTGAGCGAGAATGGAAGAGGGGAGATAGAGACGTGGAAAGGGAGAGAAAGAGAGTGGGGAGGCAGGGAGAGAGATTAAGTGAAGTCGTTTAAATAATTGAAAAATATCAGGGGCTATTTTTTT
>NC_042997.1:31507607-31510107 GCF_006345805.1 Octopus sinensis
TCAAAATAAATAATTTTCAAAGTCCCACAATATGGTAATTAGAATCCATTTGATATATAAAATTCGAAATACGAGAAGTCTTTGGTTTTTTTCATTTCTTGACACATATATCCAAATACACATATACAATATATGTGTATGTGTAATATATTCAATGAGTCTATGTATATATTCTTTCTCTAATTCTCATTAACCATTTCTTAGTCAAAGCGGGAAGAGTGCTCATATCTATTTTTAACTTTTCATTTTGTTTTTTATCGAAGTTGCTAAGACAGGTAGAAAGAAGGGTAAACGCAACCTTTAAATCGGAGATGTGACTGGAATTCTTGCGTAGGAATGAAGTCTGAGAAAGGTGTCCAAAGAATAGGTGGCCATGGTAACAAGAAGACGAGTAAAGTCTACCACCATAGAATAACGAACGCAAATAGATTGAACAAATACTACAAAATATCTCATCCGACACTTTTACAAATCCGGCAATTCACTGTCCTAATCAATATATTATTTTATTGACAAGGAAGGGAGCAAAGCAAAGTGCACTAGGTAGGATTTGAACTCAAAGTAAAGAGTGCCGGAAATTCCGCAAACCGTTTTACCCTTCCCTTTAACGACTCTTCCACTATTCTAATTCTGTGTTTCTTTCATGTTTTGCTCTTGTTTCTTCATATTCTTCGCCCTACCTTTCATAAGCTATTCTCTTCCCACTCTGATTCTGTTCTTCAAATATGTTCTTCTTCAATTCCTTTCTGAAGTTCTTTCTTTGAATCTTTTATGACACATTTATGACACATTTATGGGGCACAGATATTATGCTCTTCGGTCTTTGGAAGCTTTTAGAACAGTCTAAGTTTCTGTTTGAAGCATAAATTCTCTATGATGAAGGAGCTTTCAGTCCTGAAATGGTCAGAAGGGAACGTCGTAAAGACAAGCCAGTATCTGTGGTATTACAAGTCCCACCATTTTCACAGTGCCAAGAAAGATGTTATCAATGGTATGATTTTTCAGCTAGGCTACTTGCTCTAACCATGACATTCATTAAAAAGTATTATACTCCTTCAGAAGATCGTTGCTCTTCCGACCTCAAAGCCTGACACCTTTGTCCACATATTTTCTATGTTATTATTTTTATTGTATATTTGTTTCCTTGCTTGTAAAATGGAGCATCGTAGGTATATGTTCTACGTTATCAATAGTATAATATACTGATCATACGAAAGAGTCTCCACATGACCACTCGACTACCTAGAAATAACAGCAAATTTTCTCTGAAATAACGTTCCATCGTCATGAAAAAGAGAGAAAATAACATTAGATATTGCAGTTTGGTTCTATACACAAAAGTTTAGTTTAGATGGAATGGTCACATCTGAATTGTCTTTGATCAATAATGTGCTCGATCAGAATTAACTGGGTGTTAATCAACTACAACAGCAACTTATTTAGTACAGAGATGAAACGAGATCCACCGCTTGCGCGCGTGGGACAGCAATGGTTAATACATCAGAAGTATCACTCTGCTTTCTAATTGTTTCGTAGGTAAATTGAAAGTCACTTAAGAAACTGAATACCTAGAAAACTGCAAGTGTAATATCATATGTACTCGTGTTAGGGTCTTGGCAAAGCACAAACAGGACACTTCTTAATGATTAAAGTAAAGGAAATAACGCAAAAACTACTAACTAGTGGCGAATAAATATTACTTCATAAATGATATACCATTTATGTTTAGAAAATGGAAATTATGCGTCTCCTATGCATAATTATGCTAATGTCGTTGTTGTTTAGACCCTTGTAATCCTTGATCCAATGGAGCTGAAATTAAAGAATTCTATTCACAACGATTCTTATTTGCTTTCACTTTTTATCATCTTCGCCTTTGCTAAGGCGGAGATATTGTTTTCAGTCGTGCTTATTTGTTTCTTTGTTTGGCCGTGGGTAAGATATCTCAAGAACCACTGGATGGATTCGAATGTAACATTCAGAAACGTTTGGCCTCATGACTGGCACGAACTGATTAGAGTTGGAAATCGATCCGGTACTGTACAAGGGTTCTGGATTATTTTTCCTCTTTTTTACTTAATTTTTGAGAGTCGTTGGGTTCATTTTTTTTAGTATCCTCGTTTGTGAGAGCTGTCGAGTTTATTTCAGATATTCTTATTTTAAAAATCATCTCTGGCTAATCATTGAGAGGGTGTTGGTGTTGCCTTAGCGGAGGTTTGCGCTCCCTGAGTGCTCTTGTTCTATTTGGTTTAAGGCAGAAAGCTGGTAGAATATCGGAAAAATTGCTTTGCGGCACTTCCTTAGATTCATCACTTTCCGAGTTAAAAACTACACCGAAACTGACATTGTCTTTCATCCTTTCGGGAGCGACAAAATAAGTGCCAGTTAAATTTTGGCGTCGATGTAATCTCCTAGCACTCTCTCTTCAAAAATTCCTGGTTTGTGCCAAAATTTGAAAGAATTATATATATAGGATTACAAGTTCCTTCTATTTTTAAGA
>NC_042997.1:31515107-31527607 GCF_006345805.1 Octopus sinensis
ATAGTTATACGTGTAGTTTTGATTTAAAGAAATAATAGTTACGTAAAAAATAACGCGTAATCATCATATCTTCACGTAAGTGTCTGCGTATATGCAGGCAATTACCTGTGTGCACATGCATACACGCAGATATACATGTGTATCTACATATCTATATTCTCCTAACATCAGCTTCTAACTAAATATCTACTTACTGATATAGATATATTTATTGTACATTACGTATATATTTATATATAGTTTTAATTAAACTAGCTTGCTGTACTTATGATGTACATATATGTATATATATATATATATGCATATAGATATATGTATATGTATATGTATAAATGTGTGTGTATATACATATATATGCATATGCTGATATACATCCATCTGTACATATATCTCAATTGCCCTCTCTCTCTATAAACGTATATATATATATACACATAAATATATATATACATATATTCATTCATATATATATATATACATATATAAATATATATACGTATATATGCATATATATACATAAATATGTATATATATATATATATATATATATATATATATACATACATATATACATATATTCGTATCTATACACCATGCATGTGTTTATGTATACATTGATATATACATATATATACATAAGTAAAAGGTTGTACGTTTGTGTTCATGTATGCACCATTATCTATATATTTCTAAACATTTGCTCATATATATGTATCCATATGTATATATATATATATATATATATATATATATATATATACGTGTGTGTATATGTATATATGTATATATATATATATATATATATATATATATATACATATACATATACGTGTGTGTATATGTATATATCTATATATATATATATATATAATATATATATATACATATATATATATACTACATATATATATATATATATATATATATATTATATATATATATATATATATATATATATATACACACAGTTATACATACACAAAATATCTTCACAGGCTACCAACTAATATAGCCACGCGTATTGATATATCAGTATTTCATTATAAGTAGGAATGAGTGTGCATGTGTATATGATTATGTATGAGCGTACGTATGATTTTATTATTTTTTTGTTATTCATAAGAATACATTTCCATTTTTGTGCTTTACGTACACATGATTGAGCGCGTATTTGAGTATAAATAATTCGTATGCAAAAGTTTTCTATAGATGAATGGTTCGATGAAGTCTTGGCTGTGTAATCGCATACCTTCGTTCGTTTATTCAAAATTATATACGCTTTTGTAAAACGTACATAGGTGTACAGAACATTTGAAGACGAAGAAAGATAATGATGGCAAAATATTTTTTAAAATTTCTAAAAAAAACTCAAAGAAACACTACATTCGAAAAAATAATCTATATAAAATCTAGAAGAGCAACGCATATATACGTATTTCTATACATATATACATATGTACATATGCTATGTGTATGGGTATACATACATACATATATATATATATATGTATATATATATAGATATGTACATACATAAGTATATATATATATAAATGTAAATACATACATACATATATATATATATATATAGGCAACACCGTAAGTGAAAAATATAACTTGGCTTCCTTAAATAAATCTGGTTTTATAAGGAATTATTTGAATCATATATAATCTCTAAGATTATAATCCTGTTCTTTGTTATGGCTTGGGAGTCAAGTTGGAAGAAAAAAAGAACATTATGTACAACAACATTATATATATATATATATACATATAAACTTATATACTTACATTTATGTTTTAATAATGATATAAGAAAATGAACCATAAGTATTTTGCAGAAAAAAGTTATTAAATAATAATGATAGCATTATTACTGCTTCAAGAAAATAAAGAATGATAAAAAATGATCGCATAAGGTGGAGATGGTGAATGAACAGAATTTGCGGAATTTTTTTTATAATTTTTCGCTAAATTCATTTTTTTGTTTCGCATGTTTAAATATTTAGAAAGCACACACACAGATACACAAACACACACAGACGAGCATATTTGTACAATCGTAGACAAATATATATATATATATATATTAGTCTCCTTTAAAACACAATATATAGATATGCATATATTCATAAATACAAACCTACATACATATATACACACACACACACATATATATATATATACATATATACATATAATATATATATACGTACATATATGTAAACACACACACGCCACACACAACCATACATTTATATATATATAATACCTATATATATATATATATATATATATATATATATATATATATATTATATATATATATATGTATATATACGTATGTATATCACTGTCTATACTATACAAGAATAGGTTGTTGAAGAAACTTCGATGTTTCTTTAAAGAACAGATTAATATACATATATGTGCATTCTAATTTTTCACCTGTCTTTCACTTTCTCCTCCCTCTCTTTCTCTTCCTCTCTAGAAGTACATACACACACATACATATATATATATATATATAATATATACATATATATATATATATATATTATAATATATAAATATTATATAAATATACATATATATGTATGTATGCAATATATATATATATATATATATTATATATATATTATATATATACACACATATATATATATGTATATGTTTATATATATATGTGTGTGTGTTGGGGTACATACGCATATATGTGTGTGCGTGTATATTTATATATCTGTAAGTATCTCTATGTATACGTAAATGTACGTGCACGTGTGCAATTTCTACTTCTGGGTATTTGTAAGTTTATTTATATGTGTTTACTTGTGAGAGAGTGGGTTTTTTTTTTTCTTCGGATGTGAAAAGCTTAAGAAAGATTATAATTTTGGTTAACTTTACGTGATTGCGAAAAGTCCACATACACACTTATTTACACATATAAACATATATAACTGAATGCTTATACACACATACAACTATGATCACACTATTTCATTTTCTGTATATATTTATGCGTTAGCGTTATTAAATGTAATGTACTTCTCAAGGGATTTTTTGAAATTGAAGCAACAAAACTACTAATAAGAAAGGAACGAACCATAAGAAAGGAACGAATGCGAGATGTGGAAAAATACACACATATACGTGTGTGTGTGTATATATACCACTCGCTATTTCCACTTCTCTCTCCGTATGTGAGTGTGTGTGAGCTTGTGTATGAGTTGTATGTATGTATACAGCAGGTTACACGCATACACAGACACAGACAAACGCACAAACAAACATGTATGCATATATATATATATATATATATACTTATATACATATATATGTGTGTATATATACATATATAGATACATACTATATACATATATATTATATAGATAGATACATACGTACATACATGCATACACACACACACTCTCACATATATATATGTATATATATATATATATATATGATCATATATATGCGCTATATATATATACGTATATACATATATATATATGTATATATATATGTAGATACATAATATAGATAGATACATACATACATACATACACACATGTATATATACATACACACACGCATTTATATATATTAATATATATATATATATATATAGACAGTAACTGCTCCATAACATAAGGGACTAAAGCCATCAATATGGCTAGGGACAGGGCAGGGGTGGGGGTGTTACTGTTGCATTTAGCCCCAGGCGAACATCGACGTCGCCAGATAGGCTTGACACCATCACGGTGTCCTTTAACCTGCAACAGTAACACCCCCACCACCCTGCCCTGTCCCTAGCCATATTCAGATGGCTTTAGTCCCTTATGTTATGGAGCAGTTACTGTCTATATCTCATTTAGAGAATTATTATTGCTGTCGAACAGATTTTCGAAATCAGCAAATGTATTTTGCTTGAAAATCTATATATGAATATCCTGCAGAGTGAGATTTCGTCGAGGAAGCGGGGGCCTACCACACGTTGATGATAGGCAATACACCTTGAAACCATGGTCCGTGTGTGGTTCCGCTTCATCGGGGAATTATCTCCCTTTGCAGGTTAAAGGACACCGTGATGGTGTCAAGCCTATCTGGCGACGTCGATGTTCGCCTGGGGCTAAATGCAACAGTAACACCCCACCCCACCCTGCCCTGTCCCTAGCCATATTCAGATGGCTTTAGTCCCTTATGTTATGGAGCAGTTACTGTCTATATATATATATATATTATATATATATATATATATATAATATATATATATTATATATATATGATCATATATATGCAGATATAGATATACATACTGTTGAGACCAGTAAGAAGCAATCATAAACTTTTTTATTACACTCACTTTAAACTTAGAGCTATCATGCTTACTACCGACAAACACCACCACATGGATCTATTGAGACCAGTAAGAAACAATCAGGAACTTTTTTTATTACACTTAACTTTTAAAATATTGTTGATAAGGATCGTTTCTTCAAGAAGAACCGAAACATGTAAAAATTCCTAAGAAAATTAAAATTTATCTAATATAGTGGCGTTTTCAAACTTCTTTTTTATAAATATATACCCACTCGTATACGATCTACACTTATTATAAATATATATATATATATATATATATATATACAATATGGGGCAACTAGGTGATACAAAAGGGACAGATAGATACATAGATTGTAAAATCCGCGTTGAGTAAATTTTGCCAGACATTTCACTTAACTTGTGATTAATATGCCGTTAGAAGAAAATTAGAATTCTATCCAACATGAATTTTTACAATATATTTCAATCTATTCTCAGAAATGATTGCACCTTCTCAGTTAATGGGATTTTCATATTGTTAAAATTGCGTTGAAGTACTAACCTCGAATTTGACACTTAAACACACACACACACACATAGGTATGTATGTATATTTTTCTCTTTCTCTTTTTATTTTTTTAATTTACAGTAAATTTTGACCGACGACTTCCTTGGTAGCAAAGTTGTGAAAGAAAGCATCGTGTTACAACTGTCATCCCTTAAATCTTATGGTCTTACAGATTTTTAAAGTCCCAGATATCGTGATCATTATTTGTAGCTTATGAATTAAGGATTTGCTGTCATACTCGAAGATATCAAGCTCAGTCATACTTTGTTACAGACATGTTGGTATGTACCGTAAATCCTCGAGTATAATCCGCATTTTTTCCCCAAAATTTAAAGGTCAATGTCCCTTGTGCGTACTATATACGAGGTTAAAAATGAAAATTATTTTCTAAGCAATGTACTAGTTTCGATTTGCTGTCAGCCAATGTTTATTCAGACGCATTTTGTGATGTCGGGCGCGAAAATACCATAGGCTAAGCCTGAAAGCAATAAAGTCATAAAAGAATCATCCATAACTTGAAGTAAGTAACGTTTATTAAACGTTATTACTGTTACTTCTTTATTTTCTGCAAACAAAATGCACAAAAAAGCTACACGTTTGCATTATGTTAGATATACAATAATAATAAAGGACGTAACCATATACATTTTTACAAACCAAGGACGTTATATAGACCTCCTTGACTCAAGTTAGAGAAGGGGTGCGTATTATACATAAGATTTAGGTTTTTCAGAGATCCAGCCCCCTAAAAATCCCCTGCGTATTATACTCAAGGGCGGACTATACTGGAGGATTTACGGTATCTTTTTGCTCCAATATTAATTGCCATGAAGCTGAAGGTGTATCTTGGGTACTTGATTTGCAAACACTTTATCAATGGTTTATAAATATCATCTTCTACTTTTGTTAACCACATTCGTGTCCAGAAGGCAACTTATTTCCATAAAAGGACATATCTTTTCTTCGTAGTCCAACACAACGACATCTTACTGGTTGTGTTTTAAACTGGTGGTTGCTTTCATTTTTAAATTCAACCAATAGTCTTTTGACCTTTCGATCTCAATATTTATGTATGTATGTATGTATGTATGTATGTATGTATGTATGTATGTATGTATGTATGTATGTATGTATGTATGTATATATATATATAGAGAGAGAGAGAGAGAGAAAGAGAGAGAGAGAAAGAGAGAGAGAGAGAGGTTATATATTCAGGGAGAGATTAGAAACAGGTATTCTCTGTACAGAATACATTTCGTGGTGCTCAAGAGACTTGAACTTGAGCAGGTAGGGGCGTAAATGCAAGGAAAAGCAAGTTAGTTAAGTTGATATACAAAAAATGTTAAATACATTTAATATAAATAATGTACATATAAAAGAAGTCTGACTTACACAGAATGGAAACGATATCAGAAATGAACTATTGGACTCGTAAAACTCCTACTCTACTACCTTAATTCATGTTATCATTTCCATTCTGTGTAAGTTGGATTTTTTTTAATATGTATAAATATGTACATTTTTTTTAATATCAGATGTATTTAAAATTTTTGGGTTATCAATTAGAATAACTTGCTTGTCCTTACATTTACTCCTCTACCTGCTCAAGTTCAAATCTCTTGAGCAGGTGTATGTATGTGTGTATGCGGTGCCCCAGCATGGGCACATCCTTTGGGCTGAAACATATAAAAGAATATATATATATATATATTGTCAATAATGAATCATATATCCGAAAAAGAAGCCCACTCTAAAAGTTAAAACAATAATGTATTACTGTAGGTTAATTATATACTCGTTCATAGAGTGACCAGTTTGAAGAGAGGTTATAGGTCCGCGGCCATTGGGGTCTGACGAGTCATCTATAAGGCTAAGCGATTTATGAATGCGTAATCATTGGTCACTCTATGACCCCCTGTAAATATATACAAGTATATATATACATAGAGATGAATAAGAGAAAATTGATCGAACAACATTACATCAAATCACTGCAATTGTTTCCACACATCGTAACACCCATAGACATTAGTGAAACGATGCAATTAATATATTGTGTAATTCCTATTATCCATCATACTGTCATTTCACGCTGTACAAGAATGAATACCAAAAGCAATGTGTTATTTTCTGCAATTTGCAGATAAAATTAAATCCATAGATATCGTGACAGACAAAACACAAGTATAATCAAAATTCAAAATACGGAATCAAAGAAACAAGCATAAAAAAGAAGCTTCCTTGTCAAGTTAACTATAAATTACAACTCTATCTTTATCGTCAGAATATAACGAAAGAAAAGGAGCAGAATGAAGAATAAAATTAAGCGTTTAATTGTACAATTGTAGAAATTTGAAATACGGAATGTCATTTAATCCATCTTCTCTTATTTATCTATTTAGGTAATCATATGGAATTCATGCTGTATATTCAGTAACAAGAGTATTCCCACTGTATGATAACATCAGGTGGCCAATAACAGGGGACGAGCTTTGAATACTATACTACAAGGATTTTATGCACGTTTTATTCAGCTATAAATGTACATGCACACATACATACATATATACATACATACGTACGTACGTACGTACGTACATACATACATACATACATACATACATACATACATACATACATACATACATACATACATACTTTAGAGTTACTTAATGATAACCGATTTTAAGTGAGAAACTATTAGAGTAACCTTTTGTAAACTTACGAACATTTAATTACTAAAATGGAAAACATTATCAGGAAAGCCAGTTCAATTCATTCTTTTCAAATATATAATATTGTACCAGGGACTTCCTATTTCATATTCTAATATATAAATAATATATATATATATATAATATATATATATATATATATATATATATATATATATATAAATGTATATATATATATATATAGATATATATATATACATGTATATACATATATATAAATTTGTATGTATGTATATATATATATATATATTATATATATATCTATATATATATATATATTGGGTAAAACGGTAAGATAACAAAGAAAGAAAGAGACCTCAATGTTATGTAAATAGTGGAAATTTATCTGTTAAATAATATGTGACAATTAGTCACATATTATTAAGTCAGCAGACAAATTTTCCGTAAATCGCTCTCCTAAGTTCGGAAAAGAGAATATACATCGGATGACGAAGTCGTAGGTACATCTGAGAAAGCTAACAAATGGGATGACATAGTTGAAAGGGTTTTGATCATTGTAACTCGTCAGTCAATGCTAAAGCCGGTGCAAAACAACAAAACATCTGAAACAATAAAAGTAACAAGTTTTACAAGATGAGGAAAAGTATTTAGACTCAGATCAACCCTGATGCAACATAACTATGATGAAGGACCTTCCAGCAATGATCATCCAGGTCCCTAGGAGTAGTTTATCTAAAGTTGCCTTTAATTTTAAACGGCAGTATAGTGTGAGGGTCGATCCCGGGATATGTGTCACATATACACCCTAACGTCGCAGGAACCGGTCGCACTGCCCGAGGGTTAAATGCTTCAAAAAGATAAACCGGTAAGAGCAAGAGAATTCCAGAGCATGTCCCGAATAAGCCGGGGAAACGACACTACTCATAGATTTCCCAAGAAAAATCAGGAATTGTAATCTCTGACATAGACGTCTGTAGGCATGATGTTGACGTCTGTAGGCATGATACTTAAAGAGAACTAAAAAGAGGGAGAGAGAGAAAGAGAGAGGTTGAATGATTGAATGAAAGAGAAAGAGAGAGAGATTGAATGATTGAATGAGTGAGGGAGCGAGTGGTTGACTGAGTTTGAGAATTGTATAACATGAGCGCAGTTTGACTTCCATTTTTAGCCAGCCAAGTGAC
Organism: Octopus sinensis; assembly: GCF_006345805.1. Classification (NCBI taxonomy): domain Eukaryota; kingdom Metazoa; phylum Mollusca; class Cephalopoda; order Octopoda; family Octopodidae; genus Octopus; species Octopus sinensis. Next base: position 31,523,879 of record NC_042997.1, read on the forward strand.
AAACATTTTATCCACCGGCAATTTTCAGTATTAGTTAAATAAGAGACTTGCAACTGAAAGAAAACACATTATGACATAACAAGTAAATAAATAAATAAAATAAATAAGAATAGATGAGTGAAAACCTTGGCAAGTTGGACAACCCCAAAGTAGTAAGTTGTAAGAGTTTAGTAATTTTTCACTCATTTATTCTTATTCATTTATTTATTTTTAATTAATTATCTATTTACTTGTATATTTGTTTATTTATTCCGTTTACTTATGCATATGATTGTAATTAATTAATAAATAGATCCAAATGAATGTTTACAGACTGATGTTTGTCGATTGATTATCCTCTCCATTTTCTTATTTGACTTATAAATTCTGGGTAAATTTATGATTTGCCCCCACTCTTATCTATAATTCAATTGCGATGGTGTCCTGCAATATTAAGCACTTGGATATAAATACGTAGGTATACATCCAATAGTATAGTGGATATTTATTATCCCTTAGAGGTTTCTCAACGTCTAACTAGTATAGACACACACACACACACACCCACACACACACACACACACATATATATATATAATATATATATATATATATAATTTATATATTTATATATATATATATATATATATATATTATATATTTATATATTTATATATATATATATATATATATTTATATATTTATATATACACATGTATGTATGTATATATATATAATATATATATATATAATATATATATTCATAAACATAGCAATACATGCATACATCTATACATAGGTAGTTAAGTTGGTAGCGTAAATGCAAGAATGCAGAGAAAGAGTATAAGAAAGACAGAGGCAGAGAGACAGAGAGAGAGACAGGCAGATAAACAGAGAGAGATAGACAAAGAGAGAGAGAGAGAGAGGCAGGCGGACACACAGACAGAGAAAGTGAGAGATTAGGGACATGGAGTAAATAAACAAGCAATAAACCTGATTTCTGAGGCCATTTCAATTTACCGATTCGTCATCTAAGAATACACAAAGAAAATTTTTTTTTTTAAAGTCAAACAAACAAAAAATTTCCCCAATTAACTTATAGAACCACCCAAGCCACTCATGTAAACAATATTGTTTCAAGCTCTTACTACTCCTCTCTCTACCTCTTTCTCTCTCTCTCTCTCTCTCTCTCCTCTTTCTCTCTCTCTCTCTCTCTCTCTCTCTCTCTCTCTCTCTCTCTTTCTCAGTTCCTCACTAATAGAAGTTGTAGGAATTTTGTGCCAACAGTACGCACTTCTTAAACATTTTCAACATTCGTGTATCTCCTTTTTTTTTTGTTGTTTTTATTGCCGCTTTTATTTTAATCCTATCTTTAAATCCTTAAGCAAGCTTATCGTAAACTTTCGACAAGAAAAAGAAGAAATAAGAACGCCAACAACAGTATCAGCAGCAGCCAATTGTACAAAGTCAACAAAATATATTATTAATATGTATCATAATCACATGCACACACAAACACACACGCACAGATAAATACACTAACACAAATATATTAGCTTACTCATAGACACATCCCTATACGAATAGACACACAAAGACGTACACACGCAATCATATATATATATATATATATATAAATGTATGAATGCATGTGTATAGACCAAACACACAAAAATATTGATATACAGAACACTATCGTACATTTGTGTGTGTTTACTCATGAAAACATAGACGTATGTATATATGCATGTACATATATACACATACATTATATATATGTATGATTGATTGATTGATTCTAGTTTGAGCTCATGAGCTGTGGCCATGCTGGGGTACCGCCAATGTATGTATATATATTTATTTTTTATTCTTTTACTTGTTTCAGTCATTTGACTGCAGCCATGCTGGAGCACCGCCTTTAGTCGAACAAATCGACCCCAGGACTGATTCTTTGTAATCCTAGTACTTATTCTATCGGTCTCTTTTGGACGAAGCGCTAAGATGCGGGGTACATAAACGCACCAACATTGGTTGTCAAATGATGGTGGAGGGACAAACACAGGCACAAACACACACATATATAATATATAATATACTATATATAATATATATAATATATATATATATATATATGACGTGCTTCTTTCAGTTTCTGTCTACCAGATCCATTCAGAAGGCTTTTGTTGATCCGAGGCTACAGCAGTAGACATTTGCCCAAGGTGCTAGGCAGTGGGACTGAACCCGGAACCATGTGGCTAGGAAGCAAACTTCTTACCACACAGCCACGCCTGCGCCTATATATATATATATGTGTGTGTGTGTGTGTGTGTGTGTGTGTTTTCGTATGTGTGTGTGTGTGTGTCTCTGCGTAAACATGTAATTCATTTAAAACTTAGGAAAAGATGTAGATGCGTAAAAATACCATATTTCTGAATATTCTGTATACAAATAGGTCAATGTACGAATAATTTTTAAAAGGGCGTTTATACATTTATGATTTACTGAAAGTTTATATCAATGAGTTGTTTAGAAAAAGGTTTAATAGATCGTAATCTAAGTAACAATGAATTCAAATTTGAACGAATACACGCTGTGTAGTTGCATATTCTAAAGTTACGTAACAGGATAAGTATGTACTTTATTTTAGTATGAGAGAAATGGAGGAAACCATTTTGATCTTTATGCCACAGAAAGTAATAGCGAAACCACTGCATGTGGAGAAACAGGAGAGGGAATTCGGAACATATCTTATATTGGTTTCCAATTTGGGCTCAATCGATTGTATGGACGCCAGTTCGACCTCGGCGGAATTTGAACCCGGAACGTAAGCAGAGACTTATGACACGTGTTATATTAACGAATACATTATTATATTAAAGAATACATGACAACATATTCCAGCCTTGAAAGGTGGCGAGCTGGCAGAAACGTTAGTACGCCAGGCGAAATGCTTAGCAGTATTTCGTCTGTATTTACGCTCTGAGTTTAAATTCCGCTGAGGTCGACTTTGCCTTTCATCCTTTCGGGGTCGATAAATTAAGTACCAGTAGCGTATTGGGTCAATCTAATCGAATTTAGGGCCTAGTGCCTAGAGTAGAAAAGAATGAGAAGGCTGCGCTGCTTGACCAAACACATTTTATCGTTTCCGATTTCCTGGAACGGTTGCAAGGTGACCGAGCCAACAGATGGTATAGCAGAGGATCAGTAAAATGACTATAAGATAGTATGCATCTTGATCATCATCGATAAATTTCTCGTGTGTGATCTGCCGAAAATTCATTTTACGCATACATCTTAAACGTGAAAATCTATTCACTACTGGTTGACCATTGACTAGCCTATGTTCCTTAACATTTTTTTTGTTTTTAATCTTCAAAGGTGTCCAAAAATCATCCACTTCACCAAGTAGCTTTGGGAGTACTTTGTAACGGGCTATTCGGTTATATGTTAGTCGCGCGTAGTACTCGCAAGCAATGTGTTGTCATTGACCCCAATTCAATGTGTTACACTGAAAAATAAACTGGGATAGATAAAGATCTTTTTTTTTTTGCAGATTTAATCGATTTAAAAGAAATCAAAGCATCTGTGCATATGCACATGAAATCTATGAAGGTAACACCTGTGTGTAAACAGATCTCATCAAACTCACTTTTTCCACTTAACGACTTTACAACGAATTTATGCATAGCTACATCAAATAACTCTCAGAATTAGTTAATTTCACTTCAGATAACTTATTCTTGTGATTCT
>NC_042997.1:31530107-31545107 GCF_006345805.1 Octopus sinensis
TCAAAACACATCATTTTAAAAAAGAATTCAGTTACATATCACATGTGATTTCGCATTTAAATGCAGAATATGCATTTTTATGTTCATCAGCATATTCTGCATTTAAATGCGAAATCACATGTGATATGTAACTGAATTCTTTTTTAAAATGATGTTTTTGAAGTTTTGCATTTGGTAAAATTTTGTTTATTTTTAGTAGTTTTGACCGCATTGGTCCCTCTTAGCGTGTTGGTATCTACGAATAGTAGTACCCTCAATATAATATAAATGAATATTTTCAAAGAGGAAGAATTTACGGATTTTTTCTCTACGAGGTTTTTCACGCTGACTACTGATAATTTCTTTTAAAGATTTTATCCTAAATTGTTAATATATATATATATATATATATATGCACGCACACACACATACACACACAAAGACACACATGCATATTATTTGCGTATGTGTTTCCGCGTACCTTTGTCCATGTTTCTTCACATACATGTGTGTATGGATGCATGTATATTAGATATAGATATGTGTGTGGATGTGTGTGTCTGCGCGCGCGCGTGTACGTGATAAAGGGAGAGAGAGTGAAGAGTAATTCTCTTGGCATACAGGAAGCATTTCATGTAAACAAATCAACCCCAATACTCTTAGAATTCATCAGCTATTCCCTGTCAAAGTAGAAATCAACCATATTACTACAGAGCAAAAAGGAAATTAAAGCCAGCCTTATGTCCATGAGAAGTCATATCTTCTGTGGCAACGACTCATTATCGACTCTACAGTCTTTTGTCCAGTTCCGATACGATCTGTTAAATTAAACCATCTATAGTCATGTTACAGTCAAATTATAGATCATCTCTCTATGAATGATTTAAAAAATATTTGCAAATTACAGATTGCTCATATCTCTTTTACTCTTTTACTTCTTTCAGTCATTTGACTGCGTCCATGCTGGAGCACCACCTTTAATCGAGCAAATTGACCCCGGGACTTATTCTTTGTAAGCCCAGTACTTATTCTATCGGTCTCTTTTGCTGAACCGCTAAGTGACGGGGACATAAACACACCAGCATCGGTTGTCAAGCAATGCTAGGGGGACAAACACACACACGCACATACAATATATATATATATACATATATATACGACGGGCTTCTTTCAGTTTCCCTCTACCAAATCCACTCACAAGTATTTCGTCGGCCCGAGGCTATAGTAGAAGACAGCTGCCCAACGTGTCACGCAGTGGGACTGAACCCGGAACCATGTGGTTGGTAAGCAAGCTACTTACCACACAGCCACTCCTGCGCCTATATATTCAACTATAACATACAAATGAATATGCTATGAGTAAAACATGTCAACGCTAGCATAAAACTTAACAAAATAACTAAGGAGAACAGTAAATGAGATACAGACATGGGAATCATAGAATCAGGTCATGGCCAGCAATGGAAATGATTGGAAGTAGTTAAAACTGATAAAATATCACGCAGAGAAACGACTAAAATTACAAAATAGGACACCCTGTAAAATAAATAGTATTGCAGAAGAAGTATTAATATTAAAACGTTCACTCAATGCTAGAAATCGCTTGTCTGCAACCCTAGCTACTTTGAACACGGTGGTGATTCTATGTTCATTTTGAGGTACTGATTCCAGACATGACATCAAATTTTGTCGAACATGTGAACTTCAGCAGCAAAGCACCATTGGCTAGAAATACAAAATTGCTCAATTTTAGAAGAATTTCGCATGGTGTGATTTTTTTTTCACACTATTCTGTCCATTTCAATGAGAAGTAACCTCTACAAGAAGTCTTAAGGCGATAGATAAATTCATTTCTTACGACGCCTCTATGCCATAACCACCTCTTTATTTTAGAGGGTGCCTCGTCCTATAACTTGCTACATATTTCAACGATATTGGACAGTATTTTTAAAAACTCACTTTTATTCATATTTATCATGTTTCATATGTGTTAAAAGTGTATAAATTTTTTATTTTGTTTATAATTTTATCATTTTTATAATCTTATTTTCATTCCTGTTGGATCATGCTTATCTGTCCACGACAGCTTTTTTTCAATTTGGCTGCAAATCATTTTCTCTACATCAATCGATAGGGTGTAACAATAAGTTTAGCTGAACTTATAGACTGCATTCAGTTAGCAGTGCAAGAGACAACTCCTGAAATGTTCCAAAATGTGTTTCGTAAAGCTCAGAATAGATTTGAAATTTGCAGGGATACAGACGAAGTACATGTTGAAAAATTTCAATAAAATTTTGACGTAAGATTTATAAATCTATTTGTTTTGGTATCATGGTTAAGTAATAAACAAAAAATTATCATTCGTTTTTTCTTTTTAAATTTGCCCGATTTCATTGAAATACATAATTAATTATGGGACAATGTATTAAAATAAAGAAGTTAGAGAACAAGGCAGCTAAGTAATAGGCTAATTATAAAAACAGGATCCCACACCACCAAAAATATTACATGATACAGCATAGTCCAAGAAAACTTTTTTCCATATTAAATCCTTAAAACAGAGAAGTATTTGCTACAGATTTTTTTAAACTAGAGAAAGTATCAACTGACAGTTGTTATTAACTGAGAAATTTTGGGGTGACAGCAGTAGCTTCGAACGTCGGGGAGTAGGAGTAGGTTTTGCAATCAAATCTAGTCTGATCCGCAAGCTAACCAGACCCCCAAATGAACTGAATGACCAACCGATGTCGCTGTGGATCCCCTCTTCCATCAGATGAAAGCGCTATGGCACCATCATCAGAGGCTACCCCCACCACCATGACTAACCTGAGGAGGTCAAAGACAAGTTTTATGAAAACTTGGAAACACCCATTGCAGCTGTGTAGATAAATACCTTATGAAGAATAGCATTGGAAAATTGTTTTCCTCGATACCGATTAGTCGTACATTATATCTAAAGAAAATATATGAAACATTGAAATAGGTCCTGAGGTTTAAAGCGAGTTGTATATTGTTTAGTCAATAAAACAATTACGCAGATGCCCTTTGTTTATAGCGCAGCCAAGTTAGAAGAGATAATCACAGGAGAAAGAATAGCAAAAAAAATTATGTCTATGTCAGAAAGCACACCAACAATCTAATAATTAGGAAACATGTTGCCAGAGCTTGATGACAAACTACTTTTGAAGAAATAATTTATAAAAGATTTAGATTAAGTAGGTGACGGCCTTCGTAAGTGTCTGGAAACCTATTTTCTTTAAGGCAGGGCACACTGAAAATAAATATCTTTAATGAGCCCAAGATAAGAGAATTAAAGAATGATGAGCTGTTCATGAGTTTAGTAAAAATCTGTTGTGTAAAATGACTGCGTAGTATTTATAAGGCCAAGAAATGAGAAAATAGAAGTAAAAGTAAATAAATCAAACCAGAACTCACAACGATGCACGTTTTAAAAGATAGTTCCGCGAGGCAGCTTACATCTGACCTAAGATATTCAAAGTGTATGCACAGTTCAAACGGTACATTTTCTGCACAAAGCACGCACCCAACTGGTAAACATCTAATGAAATGACACAACTCACACTACACATATTCTCCAGACTACAACCTTTTTCCATGCTTACAAGATCTGGAAATTATGGAACTTCATTCCAAAATTTGAAGACGCATGGTTTTTCTCGGGAAAGATACAGTAGTGGTTTCTTGTTTCCTTCTGTCGGTTTATTTATTAGGTTGTCCCAAAAGTTCGTAAACACTTGCGAAAATTGAAATTTTACTCGCCAAGTACTAACAAAAACAACAAAAATTATTCCTCAAAATAAAGAACATTATTTTCAAAGACTTTCTACGAACTTTTGGGACAACCTTATAGTTAAGCAATCTCCTGTTTTCCGGAAATCGCTCTTGATGTAAATCATTTATGTAACGTTTAAGCTGGCAAAATTGTGAAAGTGACATCAGAGCATGTGCACACATCTGTGCACCTATGTGGTACATGGCCAGAAGTCAGACCACCTCGGAATCTTTATATTCCTTAGCCACAGAACCAACTGCTATCTGGCTCATAACGAGAGAGAGTAACAAATACTATAACTTCAGGACAGAGCGAAGCTGGGAATAAAGGGGAGCAAGGGATAACTCTATACTCTCCAAACTCCTGAACTTTTCAGCGAGATCCTCACCATTGGTTGCAGTTTAACGTCTCTTTCCCAGGACAACGGAATAGCCGCCAAACAACATAGCACAACACATGTTCTTTACAATCACTATCCTACACCCAAAACTTACTCTACGTTACCGTCACCTGACACATTAATACATACGCATCACGCGTATATTATATGCAGTTGCTAGCCATCACTATAACATTATACACTCTATACATACTTGACACCACTCTAAATACGAGAACATAACACAAACATTATCCAAGAAAATGATACAATTCACACTGCAATTATTCAACATATGATAGAAGCCAACTCGGGACCGGATAAGACCACTTTCTAAACACAGTAAGTCTGTGAAAATGTTCTGAGAGTCTAAGAAATTCCAGTGCGTAAATTTGTTTTGAGTGGATAAAGTGTTGCACAGCATAATCCACATTTTAGCTATAATAACAGTAGCCCAACGTAGGTTGAGACGACCAGAAACCAACTACACGTTTTTTATACCATTTTATCTTCCTTTAGAAGGTTCTAAAGAGAACTAGGGTCCTGAACTCCTAGTTGTTCACATGCTGTTAACCAACAGCCAGGACCCTAACACGTGCTGCTACTCCAGATTTGAGTATACTTCGGATCGATGGTGGCTAAGAGGTGGTCTCACAATTTTAAAATCCCAGGAACTCCGAATCAGAGCCCCACTCGGATGTAGCTTAAAGTTATACACATGACAAACCATTCACAACATACAAAACACTAGAATAATCCTAAGAGCAATAAAATGATATCCACATTCAGGCTAATCTGATGTAGTTATATAAACATGATTGTATATTGCGAAAGACAATGCTTCAAAGAACTCAGAAATAGGAAGGTGCACCTGATTTTGGAGTTGGAACTTGCATTAAAAAAAAAAACTTGGAATCATAATAATGGCAAGAGCAATAATAATAATGGCTTTTTTGTTTGTTTTTGCTTGACAGGGAACACGAATACAAACCATTTAGGTATATTTTCAGAATTTTTTCTGCATGAGAGAGTGTGTGTGTTTGTGTGTGAGAGCGTGCATGTATATATATATATATATATATATATATATATATATATATGCTAATACACACTCTCATATATATATGCGTGTGTGTGTGAATGTGTGTGTATATGGGAATATATATATACATACATATATATATATATATATATATATATGTGTGTGTGTATATGTATATATATATATGTATATATAATATATATATATATATATATATCTATATATATATATATATATACCTATCTAGTGATGTATGTGTGTGAGTACACATATATATGCTCACCCGCTCTCATATATATATATATATATATATATATATATATGAATTCATGTATGCACATATATATTATTTATACCATATCTATCGATATGTGTGTTTATATACACACACATATACACACAAACACACACATACAAACATATATATATACAAATATATGCAAACGTATATTACATGCATTCATATACGCATAAACATACAAATAAACATACGTAAGAGAAATGCGTAGACACCCCTTACGTATATAGCTTGCACAATTCAAACCCAAAGCAAAACACCAGAAAAAGCAATACATTGTTTTGTGTTGAGGAATTTATTGAATACCTCGAATTATTCTTTATCTTTGTCGTTCCGCTTCATTGAGCCAATCACGGTTGAACAATGGATTGTCTATGGAATGCTGCGCTATACATTGTTCACTGACTTCAGTCAACCGAGTGTGCGTTGTAGCAAGAACGGGAAAACAATACTGCTGCTGTATAGAGAACATCACAACGTAAATACTACTACTACTACTACTACTACTACTACTACTAATAATAATAATAATATATAATAATAATAATAATAATAATAATAATAATAATAATAATAATAATTATAATAATAATGATGATATAATAATAATAATAATAATAATAATAATAATAATAATAATAATAATAATAATAATAATAATAATAATAATAATAATAATAACAACAACAGCAGCAGCAACAAAATAAGACGAACTAATTCAAGCCAACTATTGAGCCTCTACCTGATCATTCCACCCGCTAGAAATAGCTGACAAATCTTCTTTTAGTCAAATCGCCCAATTTTGAAGAATTGAAGAATGAGGGATTAGCCTGACCAAAAAAAAAAAAGAAAAAACAAAAAAAGAAATAGATAAAACAAATAAATAAATAAAAACCGTATGTTTGTAGTTTCAATCTCTTTAATTATAGATCACGATTGGGATTGATCTGAGGGTAGACAACTACAACGACGACTATGACAACGACGACGGGGAGGAAGAGGAGGAGGAGGAGGATTTGACGAGGTAGCGTTTGCGTTGTTGCTTTAGCGACCTGTAACAGTAACCGCATCTTGTTAACTTACATAGTAATGTCTTCGTAAAAGCATGTACATCGAAATACTGTAGTCCTAGATGCACTACGTCTGAACGAAAGAACTGAAAATTATGACATTTATCCTGGTTGGCGTAGTTGCTACGTCAATTCTAACCTGAGTTGCGTAGTAATTGGACGTGGTAGAGGTAACAGTTAAATATATATATGAGCGCGAGCGTATGTTTGTGTGTATGTGTGTGTGTGTGTGTGTTTGTGTGTATATGTGTTGTGTATAAACATATATATTGATAGATATATAGCTTAAATAATATATATGTTTTTAAGAGTGGATGTGTGGTAAGCAGCTTGCTTACCAACCACGTGATTCCGGAATCAGTCTTACTGCGTGGCACCTTGGGCAAGTGTCATGTACTATAGCCACGGACCGACCAAAGCCATGTGAGTGGATTTGGTAGATGGAAACTGAATGAAGCCCGTCGTATATATATATATATATACACATGTGTGTGTGGGGGGGAGAACTCTTAAAAAAACAGGTGTGGTTTGGTCATCAGTCTTCCCCTTTTTCCTTTTTTTTCCTTCTTTCTTTCTTTAGTCACCTCTTCCAATCATTTATTTTTGGAGGGAATTTCTTGATGAAATTTAGTACTGCATAAAAAACATTTGCATAACATTTGCATATTAACAATTTGAATACATCAAACAATAAATAGAAAAAAGTAAAAAATTATATAAATACATATATACATACATACATGCATACATACATGCATATACATACATACATACATACATACATACATACATACATACATATATATATATATTTAAAGCTAGAACATTCCAATGCTACATATATATATATCTGAATATTTGTAGAGATGAGCCACATTTGAAATAAAAAATTCAAATTCTCCACTTTACCTTCAAACATTACACACACAAACACACACACACATATATATAAGGTATATATATATATATATATATATATATATATATATATATATATATATATATATGTGTGTTGTGTGGTTGTATCTGTGTTTGCTCCCCGCCATCGCGTGATAACTGGTGTTGGTGTGTTTACGTCTGCGTTAGCTAGCGGTTCGGCAAAACTGACCGGCAGAATAAGTAATAGGCTTTAAAAAGAATAAATACTACTGTCGATTCTTTCGGCTAACAGTTATGTTAGGCAGTGTCACATCGTGGCAGCAGTCCAATGACTGAACCAAGTAAGAGATAAAAGATAACTGAAAAAGCTATAACTTGGGCAAAACTCGGAATTACTAGTACAAACCACCTGCCATGATTGCATCTAATTTCCATCTGCCTGATTCTTCACTGGTCTAGGGCCGACTGGAAGCTATGGTAGAGTTACATGCCCAATATGTTATGCGTTGTAATCGAACCAGGTATCTCGTAATTGCAAAGCAATTTTCTTAAACTTCTGATCATACCTGAATCTCAATCATGAGAATATGTATAAAGTAACGTCAAAGTAAATAACACGAAATCAGTGAAGGGAAAAATGGTTTTGTATAAATGAAAATGAGGTTGTTGATAATGCTGACAATTACAATAAAGTCTATGGTGATAAATAAACGCATAAAGAGAATAGGTGTGTGATGTCTTCATCTTTGTCTCGAGCACACATATATAATCACAGTCTCACACACATAAGAATAAAAGAATGTTTCAAACTAATTGTGAGTGGATTTTCAACAATCCTATGTAACAAATTCTAATATTAGCCTTCTGTGAGAATCGAAACTCTGTCTCGTCTTCATTGCCTTAACTTTTTGTTACTATCAGAACTGCCTTTATAACTTCCGGATTTAATATTCTGAAGAAAAATCTCTTTAAACATTCCCTCTAAGTTCACCTATTGTTCCTGATACGCTATGAATCAACGGTGAACCTAGAATATGGTCACTTGATGTGCTCGAAATAGCAACCAAATCTCCCTCAAATCACTCACTACAATTTTTAAAGGCACTAGAAAAAGAAAAGGTTTGTTACAGATTAAAAGCCTTTAGTAATATTGCTCAATCAGAGATGATTTGGGAGATAACAATAACGACTAACAGCTAAAGTTCAAAACACTCGTGTGATTTGCAACAAATCCCTCATGTGACACCTTAACTTTTATAAGGTAAGAGCATGTTCTTCAAAACTTAATGCAACCACAGAAAGACAGCAAGGTCACGAGTGGACTACTGTAGGACTATACAACTCACACATCTCTCCTCCTCATGTCACGCATATTGTGCCCATCCCTGTTAGTTCATGCATTAACCACTTAACTTCAGTTTTTTATATTTATTACCTTTAAAATTTTCACCTACCCACGCTTTTCTGGAAACCGTCAACTGACAACTTCTTAAGAGAAAGGTTAACTGTCTTCAGTAGTCTTGGAGATCCTGCAACGACTATGAACACAGGCATTTCTACCAAAACTATACCAACAAGACAGATGACTTACTCTTATATTATAGTTTGGTTTTAAGAAAAGGGTTATCTTGATGACCTTTACAGGTGCAAGCAGAGATTTATGTCGTTGATAGTTCGTATAAACTGTTCCAAATCGACAGGGATTCCGGAGGACGGACATTAAGGTATGAAAGATGACGATGTAGGGATTACTGTTGGGCTTAATGTGGGAATTATAAGGGTTAAGAGAAGAGATGGTAGGATTGAGTCGGGAATCTTACATTAGCAGTGATACGTGACAAGCTAACTATCAAGGAGTAGAAGCTTTGTTCTAGATCTGGTCTTAAACAACGACATCTACATTCCTATATCATGCGACTACGAATATTTATCACTGTTCACAGCTATATGATCTCATCTTTTTCTAAAGTTTTAAATGTACGCTGGCCTCAATGCATAGAAGTGCTTTTGGATGTTTTTAGCTCTGACTACGTCTTACTCGTGGATGTAACTGTTGAATCAGGTCTGGGTTAAATATTAGACAAAATAAGCACTATTCATGGCATCAAGGGAAGCGGGAACACAACAGAAATGATAAATGGTTTACGGCACAAAAAAATCACTTTAAATTTGCTAAAATAATATTCCAATAATTTTGAAGTGTTCATGGTAACATAGTGAAGATCTGATCAAAGATTTTTGAATTTAAAAAAAAGGTAGGAGAAAACTTTTCAAAGTGGAAATATACAAAAATAAACATTTTCCATTTTAGAAAATATAAATTCATTTTATGATTTATCATTGTATATATTTTGAATTACAACTATATGGGGGCACCAAAATATTTTAAGTGTTTAAGGCTTCCATAGATCTTATTCTGGCTCTGTGTTGAGTCTCTCCCCAATCTAAACTAATATTATTAGTTAATAGCCTCCTATATTCCATCATCGACGCCGGTACCCCCACTCTTCAAACTATCTGTAACTTTTATCGGTTTGTAATTCACTACATTATCAAACCATTTTTAGAGTGTGTACATGTGTGTGTGTGTGTGCGCGCGTGTGTGCATGTAAATATATTAAAAAACCGTTATCTATATATATATATGTCTTGTTTCTATTCATTTGTGTGCGTGTGCATGTTAAATTTATTTTCGCGTGTACGTGTTGATATTTAAAAAAAACTGTTGCTTGTGTATATGCTTTTGTTTTTATTTTCTGTGTGTATACGTGTGCTAATATGTTTGATCACGTGATAGTGCTGGAATTTACTTTACTTACTCTAGGTAATTATCTCGTGATATTTATTTTATTAAGGAAAACAAATATTATGATCTAATTAACACGGAAAACTTAGATTTGGCTTCTCCGTCTCAATGTTTCTCAAATTACTTATTCACTTAATAATAAAATAATGAATAGTTTCTATAACAATAGAAATATGTGCGATTCTGATACCTCGCAAAACAATCAGAATGTTCCAATTACAATGTATGTAAAATGAAATCTTCCAGTGGAGAGAGATAACACATGTTTACTCCCATTTTAACCTTGAAATTATACGGAAAAGAAATAACGCTAGAGACATGATTAATATTGACCACAGATTTTTTGAGAAAAATAAAAATATTGGTTGTGATCGCAAATTCAAAGCTAACTGTCCATTTAATAATCTTTTCAAACAGAAAAATGTAGTATATAGGTACAAGGTAGAATCTAAGGGACTAAATAATCATTACATGGGTACCATGGAGAATTTTATCAAGAGAAGAATCGCCAACCACGAAAATACGTTTAGAAACAAAAATAAACCAACGACTACACGTCTAAGAAAATTTATTTGGGAATTAAAGGACAAAAATAAGGAATTTAGCCTAAATTGGGAAATAATCAGCCATGCTAGATCCTGTAAAATAGCTGACACCCGTTGTGATTTATCTATTGATGAAATCTTCCAAATTTTAAAATCTAAGCACAGGCTCCTTAACAGTAAGTGTGAAAAAGATAATCATGTACACATTCATATGAATATGTATTTGAAGACTACAAATAAAAATAGAATAAAATAAAAAGTTGATTAGAATCTAAATTGGATAATTTAATAGATATAAATGTGTATTATCAAGTACAATTAATATAAATATGTAAAAACTGCTTGTTGAATGCAGTTTTCTCTTGTGTTTAAAGGTACACTATCATATATATATATATATATATATATATATATATATATATATATATATATATATATATATATATATATATATGTATGTATGTATATATATAGCTGTATATTATTGCTTGTTTATATACTATATTAAAAACAGCTTTACATTAACAAGAAAAATTGCTAAATAAATTTGGTAGCGTACAGATTTGTTATTCTTTAACACTAATATTGTTGACAGTCATTTCGAAGTTACGGTCAAGGAAGACTTCATTGGAAAGCTGAAACTTTAAAGTCGCTATCAATACTATTCTTGTAAAGAAACCCATCCATACATACATATATCCGCTCCACCCACTATTCCTGGGAGCATCTGAGGGTTGAGCTCTCAGTCGTCTCCTCCATATTGTCCTGACAGAAGCAACTGTCATTAGAATTTCCAGCAGGACTATGGATAATATCCGACCATCTCGTTCTTGGTCTAATACTATGTCTCCTGCCGGTTGGCTCGGCTTGAAGAATCTGTTTTGCAATTCTTTCCAGCAACATTCTGACCAAATGTCTGTAGTACCGGAGCTGTGAACCTAATCTCCTAACTATTTTGATGTATAAGTTTACAGAACTTCGAAATATCATTTCAATATGTTGAAAGATTTCAAAGACGGTGAGCCGATAGAATTATTAGTATGCAGGGGAAAATACTTAGCGGCATTTCGTCCGCCTTCAATTTCTGAGTTCAAATTCTGCTGAAGTCGACCTTGTCTGTCATCCTTTTTGTGTCGATAAAATAAGTACCGGTTGAGAACTGGGGTCGATGTAATTGACTTACCCTCTCCCGAAAATACTGGCCTTGTACCAAAATTGGAAACAAGCATGTTAAGCATTTCGATTATGCCTACGATTTCGTTTGATAGTTAAGATTGTTGAAAGCGTAACACTCGAACACATATCGAGACAAGCAGCATAATAATATTTATTGATATGGCGCGGGAGTGACTGTGCGATAAGTAGCTTGCTAACCAACCACATGGCCCCTGCGTGGCATTCTGGGCAAATGTCTTTTGCTATAGCCTCGGGCCGGTCAAAGCCTTGTGAGTGGATTTGGTAAACGGAAGCTGAAAGAACCCAGACCTATATATATGTGTGTGTGTGTGTGTGGTGTGTGTGTGTGTGTGTGTGTGTGTTTGTCTATGTGTTTGTTTGCCTGTGTTTGTCCCTCCGCTATCGCTTGACAACCGATGTTAATGTGTTTACATCCCCGTAACTTAGCGGTTCGGCAAAAGAATCAATAGTATAAGTACTAGGCTTACAAAGAATCAGTACTGGGGTCGATTTGTTCGACTAAAGACGGTGCCCCAGCATGGCCACAATCAAATGACTGGAACAAATACAAGGGTAAAGGAATGTGTGCGTGAAAAAGTAAAACTTGGTGTATGTATGTGAGTGAGTTCATACGTGAGTGTGTATGTGTTTCTATCTATATATCTGTGCGTGCGCGTCCTTTTCTTTGTTTCTGTAGCAGGAGTTTATCTATCCCATAGACAGGACATGTCGATACGTTTGTGCCTGTGCGCATGTGTCCGCATGTGTGTTGACTGCAGTATGTTCGTGCGTGCGAATACGTGTTAAAAATGCCGTTTCTTGTTTATCATCATTGATAAGTAAATTAGCAATCATTAGAAGCCTATATAGACAGATGCTAATCTCACCAGCAGCGTACAACAACAGCAAGTGTTCGTGTGAAGAAGAACAACGGCAGCGGTGCATATGCATGCGTACGTATGTGTACGAAAGCCAGTTAGCAACACACCACGAACATCGGCTAAACTATATTAGCAACAGTTTCCTTAGATAACAACGTTATTAAGCAATATGGACTGCGGTAACATTATTAACAACTTATAAAAACTAATGAAACGCAGACACGTGCATGGCGGACAGAGGAGTAAAACCACTTCACCGTGTTTACAGCAAAACTCGTTCAGCTCAACCAACTGCTTCCCTTCCTCTTCTATCTTTCCCTCCTACCACTCGCTTTCTATCTTTCTCCCTATCTCTCTTTCTCTCTCTCTCTCACACATCTCTTCTCTCTTCTCTTCTCTCTTAGCTCTTTCCTTCTTTCTTTCCTTGATTTCATGCCTAACCATTCTCTCTCTTCTATCTTACCCTTTAGATTTCTGACATATTATTTGCTTTTATGGTTGTTTTTCATTTACATTCATTTATTTATTTACTTAATATTATTCCCATTATTATTATTATTATTATTATTATTATTATTATTATTATTATTATTATTATTATTATTATTATTATTATTATCATTATCATTATCATTATTATTATTATTATTATTATTATATTATTATTATTATTATTATTATTATTATTATTATTATTATTATTATTATTATCATTATCATTATTATCATTATTATTATTATTATTATTATTATTATTATTATCATTATTATTATTATTATTATTATTATTATCATTATCATTATTATCATTGTTATTATTATTATCATTATCGTTATTATTATTATTATTATCATTATTATTATTATTATTATTATTATTATTATTATTAGTAGTATTAGTAGTAGTAGTAGTAGTAGTAGTAGTAGTAGCAGCAGTAGTAGTAGTAGTAGTAGTAGAATTGTTGTTGTTGTTATTATTATTATTATTATTATTATTATTATTGTTATTTATGTATGTCAGCATTTTGCGCCTCTTCATTCCTCTCTTCCTTCTGACTATTTCGTTTCGTTCTCCTCTCATTCTTTCTCTCTTTAAATCATTCTTTATATTATTGTCTCTATTATCACTATTTTAAGACCATTATTATCATTGCTGTTGTTGTTGTTGCTGTTTATTATTATATTTTATTCATATTTTTGTTGTATTTTTGTTTTAATGTTTCCAGTTCCTATTCTTTCCTCTTCCCTGCTATTTCTCACTTTCCTTTATTTTCCATCTCTTTTCCTTTCACTTTCTCACTCCTTCCTCTCTCTCTCTCTCCTCTCTCTCTCTCTCCTATCTCTGTCTCCTCCTCTTCATTCCCTAAACCACACAATCTCTATCCCATCAACCCCCTACCTCTATCAGCATTTTATATTTTCCTCTGTACTACTAAACAAATTCACGAATGCGTGTGCAACTGATGTTGGATTTTAAGCTCGTGTCGATGCCAGAAGATGATCGGTTTGTGCTAGTTTATTGCCAAAACTAGCTTCCTCTGATGGCTACTTTCAACTTCTAAACGACGCCATACGTCACGAAGGCGCTATAATCAGGACTAGTCATACATAAATTAATTTTGCCATAACATCTTGAACGTAGCGTGTTCCGTAGATTCCTGCTCGTAAAGTATGTCGGAACCATTCTCTTTCTTTCCCCCGTTCACCCACTCTAATATACTCTGTATCACTCTACCTTCTCTCTCTCTCCTCTCTCTCTCTCTCTCTCTCTCTCCTCTTTCTCTCTCTCTATCTATCTATCTTCCTCACCTTAAGGGCAGCTATCATTTCTACGTCAGTCTGCCAAGATGTATTTTATTTTATCGCAACTACTGCCCAACTGGTTAACATTGAACACATCACTTAGTATGGAAGCACGTTTCGGTGTATATTCGTGCATGTGGGTTTGTGTGTATGAGAAAGTGCGTGTATTTGTTTGCGTTGTGCACGCACGTGAATACATACACACACAAATATAAACATACATATAAGAATATATACACACATCCACAAACCCCACACCATATATATATATATATATATATATATATATATATATTTATATATATATATATATACATATATATATATATGCATGTGTGTATATGCGTAT
>NC_042997.1:31550107-31560107 GCF_006345805.1 Octopus sinensis
ACTAACACTATCTCCTCCGAGACCCTGCGGCGCAAGTTGACCAAAATTGACAGTATGATAGAAGAAGGCTTGCTCTTCCTTCTGTAGAAGAAAAAATTCAAATCGGACCATGTTAACACCAAAAATTATTTACATCAAAAAGGTGATTTTTTCCTCTGAAAATTCCTATTTTCTACGATTTTTCGACTGCTGCGTCACCATTTTTCAGTGTATTTCAACCAGAAGAATGTTCACTTAAAGAGAATAACAAGCTACATATTGCAATTTTTTTACTTTTCAAAAATCCCAATTCTAAAGGGTCGAAACAAACCCGAGCAACGCCGGGCGATACTGCTAGTTTTACAAAAAAACAGACCTTCATACCACCGAAAGTATTTCACAAAACTAATGCAATATACAATTTCAATATCCATATGAAAGTTTTGAACTTCATAACCCAGACTGTTACATATGATCATAAGTACAGCATTTCTTGTCATTTGGCTAAATATTAATAAGGACCATTTGCAACGCTATATATCATAGTAGTTTGTTATTCCCTTTAAAGGCGGCGAGCTGGCAGAAACGTTAGCACGCCGGGCAAAATGCGTAGCTGTATTTCGTCTGTCATGTTTCGAGTTCAAATTCCGCCGAGGTCGACTTTGCCTTTCATCCTTTCGGGGTCGAGAAATTAAGTACCAGTTACGCACTGGGGTCGATGTAATCGACTTAATCCCTTTGTCTGTCCTTGTTTGTCCCCTCTGTTTAGCCCCTTGTGGGTAAGAAAGTAATATATATATCATAGCAGAAGAAATATAACAGTAGAAAAACAGCGCTTGAGATAGAATTCTGCAACTCTATCATTCTTCACCATCTATTCGTCTTTCACAGCCGTAGCACAATGATACTTCTGATAGGGTTGTGAATGGTGAATTTGGCATTCATAAGTGCTGACGCTGCTGACGCCTAACAACACAGAAATGCTGAATAATCCAATATATTTTAATTCACATTATCTACGGGGAGTAATTGCTCCCGACACTATAGTCGCAGCGAAAGGTCTTCCCACGTTCCAGTGTACATGAACATGTTAAATATCTTTGAACATGCATATATCTTGTTGACGCACACCAGTAAATTCATTGTTTCTTTTTCTTATATATCAGAGCTACCGTTCTGATAGAACTGTGAGGGACGATTTCGATACTTGTGACTGGTGTCGCGTGACACCACAGAAACATATGCGTCCCACGATCAGATAATGTCAGCCATACTCCAATGCGTTTTCACACTTGTTGTCTAAAATGAGATATTACACCCGAGACTATATTGGCAGTAAAGATTTTTCCCACATCCGTGTGTACACGAACATATTAAATATCATTGTATGCTGCATTACGTGTCTCTATAAGAGATGTTACTGGGCATAAAGACGGTAGTAAAAGGCTTATCAGTGTGTATACTCATGAGACATGGATTTCTCCCTCTCTCTCTATATATTATATATATATGTGTGTGTGTGTAAGTAGCTTGCTTACCAACCACATGGTTCCAGGTTCAGTCCCACTGCGTGGCATCTTGGGCAAATGTCTTCTACTATAGCCTCGGGCTGACCAAAGCCTTGTGAGTGGATTTGGTAGAAGGAAGCTGAAAGAAGCCCGTCGTATATATGTATATATATATATATATATATATATATATATATATGTGTGTGTGTGTATGTTTGTGTGTCTGTGTTTGTCCCCCTAGCATTGCTTGGCAACTGATGCTGGTGTGTTTACGTCGCCGTCACTTAGCGGTTCGGCAAAAGGGAGCGATAGAATAAGTACTAGGCTTACAAAGAATAAGTCCTGGAGTCGATTTGTTCGACTAAAGGCGGTGCTCCAGCATGGCCGCAGTCAAATGACTGAAACGAGTAAAAGTGTATATAAAAATAAGTGAGGGCGCGTGGCTTAGTGGTTAGGGCATTCGGCTCAGATCGTAAGGTTGTGAGTTCGATTCCCGCGACGCGTTGTGTCCTTGAGCAAGACACTTTATTTCACACGTTGCTCCAGTCCACTCAGCTGGCAAAAATGAGTTGTACTTATTTCAAAGGTCAGCCTTGTCACTCTCTTGTCACGCTGATTATCCCCGAAACTACGTTAAGGGTACACGTGTCTGTGGAATGCTCAGCCATTTGCACGTTAATTTCACGAGCAAGCTGTTCGTTGATCGTATCAGCTGGACCCTCGTCGTCGTAACCGGCGGAGTCTTAAAAAAAAAATATTAAAATAAACATACATACATACATACAAAAATACATATAAGTGTGTGTATGTGGGCTTGTGTCCGTGTGTGTATATATATGTGTATATATATATACATATACATATATATATATATATATATATATATATATAATATATATATATATAGAGAGAGAGAGAGAGAGAGAGAAAGAATATATATATATGTGCGTGTGTGTGTGTGTGATATAATTTATCCTGTGTTGTGTTAGAGATAGAGACAATGGAATGGCTACCAGTGACATATTCGTTTGTTTTGTTACTAACGTTCTCCTCATTTTATCACTCTCTATCTCTATCTGTCTAAGTCTTTCTCATTCCTTTGCCAGGAGGTAAATAGCCATCTCTCTTCCCCCACGTTTCCCCCTTTGAACATCAGTGAAGGAAAATAAACACGTGATCCACTTTAACTATGTCATCTAAATAACATTCACAACAGATTTTACGGTAAAACAAATAAAATATATCTCTGTAAGCTATATCGAGACTCTTTTTTGCTTTTTGTTTCATGGTTTGCTTATTTATGTTTTTCTAAATGTTTTTAATGCCTACGTCAAAGCAAGTAAATTGATAAATCAATACTTATCGCAATCACATGAACAGTAAACATATAAAAAAAACACTTATAACAAAACGAACCCTGGCACGCCATGTTAAGGTAAATTTAAATGGCCGAAAGCTGCGGTCACAAAACTTGGTTGATAATCTATTATTAGGAGAATAACTAAAATGGAAAGTCAATAATAACCAGTGGTGATCCAATATTTTGAATGCCAGGCTCCTATTACTTCTACTGTCGCTCCATCACTATCATATTATATAATGTTCACCCTGATAGCATAAAAATACGTGATGGTCATTTGATTATATGTGTGTGCTCGCTCGAGGTACATCTTGGTTTAAGCCCCGATGTTGTTCGATGTTGATTTCTTCTGCAACATTTGAATTCGATATGAAATGGAATGTTCTAGAAATAGGAAGATTCCGTAAGAAAAACAAAAATTTTAAGAAATAGACTGAAGATGCATAAAATAAGTAAATAAATAACTGAATAAACAAACAAACAAACAAACAAATAAATAAATGGGTGAACACAAAATAAAATATGCACAGCGCATGTCCAAATAAAATTTAAACAGGCATTAGTAGCAGGAGGTAGCGCACAGAGAAGTGTGTGTGTGTGTATGTGTTTGCGTGTGTGTTTTTGTGTGTGTAAGTGTGTTTTGTTCCGTGTACATGTGTATATGTGTGAGTGTGCATGTGAGTATGTGTTGGTACGTGTGTGTCTGTGTGTATATATATATATATATATATATATATATACATACGTGTATTAATGTATGAAAGTGTGCTTCTCTCTAAAGTTACTAATAAAACAATTTAATATTCAACTGAAGAATTACCCAATAATTATTTTAGTCGAGCATATGTTTATCAAACTTTTACAAGGAGTGACTTCGAAACTGCGCCATGGTCTCTTTCGTCGAACTGCATATATTATATTCACTATACGTACACTGAACATCGTGGTATTCATTAGGAACATCGTGCGTTCAAAACTACCTTATACTTTACACTTGCTGGTCAGTTGGTAACTAACGAACCCTGATCTTGACAAACAAACACGACGGCAAACATTGCAGACCAAGCTTTCCCCATTCATTACACTATCAGTGCGCTTTCTAGCAGCACACTTAAATTCTTCATGAAGAATACATGCTCTTTCAAAGTTATCGACTCCCTTCTTTACCTATTTCCTCCATCCTTGGTGGGGGCCAGCATTGCTCTTCCAGTCAGCCCCTGCTTTGCACAGGGCTTTAATGAGGACTTTACACAGTCATTAAATCGCAGACTTGGCTTCTGCCGGGATCGCATATACACGTATGTATCCGCAGTATTGGCTTCTGATCTATCTATCTATCTATCTATCTATCTATCTATCTATCTATCTATCTATCTATCTATCTATCTATCTATCTATCTATCTATCTATCTATCTATCTATCTATCTATCTATCTATCTATCTATCTATCTATCTATCTATCTATACATACATATATATATATATATAGTTAATCCAAACAAGAAAGCACAAAAAAACACAACAACGCGAGGACGTGGAACAAATATTGGACGCTCAGGAAAGAAGGAAAGAAGGAGGGTTTAACCTTTCGAGCGGAGCTCTTCGTCGGAAACATAGGAAAAGGAAAGATCCAGAGAAGGGAAGAAAGAGGAAAAAAATCGCCAACGGTACACACGCGGTCACATTTTATAAATATATATATATATATATATATATATCAATTTGTAAACAAGGAAAGCAAACACTAAAGCAAGACATCTTCAAGTTATATATGTTATTATTATTAAAAATTATTAAGCAATCTTTATAGTCTTACAGACACAGACACAGATAGACACACACAAACACACACACATATAGATAGATAGATATACTTACGTATGTATGTGCATGTGCGTGCGTGTATTTGTGGGAGTTAGCGTATAAACATGTGTAAGAGAGAGACGGGAGACAAAAGTGCAAAAGAAATTAAAAGAAAGGAAAGTGAGAAAGTAGTACGAATTTCGGGCGAACAACGAACAAAGAGCGGTAAAAACCAAAATCGGTGAAGATCGTCATGTAAGAAAAGAAAAAGAAAAAAAGACATAAACTTTCGATCAGAAAGAAAGAAAGTAAAAAATAAACGAAAACAAATAAGATTAAGCCATCTCTGTTAATAAATGAAATCATTTAATAGTTAATGAATGTATAAATAACGAGGAAATAGAACGAAAGATATAAAACAGACAATAAAATGAAAGCAAGAAATAGGTTGCTGAAATTTACGACCAAAATAGGAAGGACAATTTGCGAAAATTCAAATTGTTTTTGAGCCTATTATATTTATATTGATCTATCGCGCCATTATCATTATCGCTATCTTATTTTTATTACTCTTAGACATTTTTCTCTGGCTTCTCTTTATTAAATTTTATACCGAATATTCTTACAGGCACTTTCTCAGATGAGAAGAGTGGAGCATAGTCTGTCATGGAATATAATAATCCTGATTAAGGCGGGAAGCTGGCAGAAACGTTAGCACGCCGAGCAAAATACTTAGTGGCATTTCGTCCATCTTTATGTTCTGAGTTCAAATTCCGCCGAGGTCGACATTGCCTTTTATCCTTTCGACCGCGATAAAATAAGTAGCAGTGTGAGAACTGGGATCGATATAATAGACTCATCCTGTTCCCCAAAATTGCTGACGTTCTACTGAATGTTCGTGGCGAGCAAGTACGTCGACGTTCCCTGGGAGACTGGACATTGACGAGAATCAACTCACTCGTGGGATCCAGAAGACTTCGGGTCCAAGGCCGATGAATGATTTCCAGAAATCCTTGGCCTGGCAGTTCTACGAGGGACAATACCGGTTTGGGATAAATTCTACAGACATGGGAGTACCATCAGCCGGGCTTAACTGTTCTACGCGCTCTTAAGCAATGCCAGAGCATTGCTGACTTATAGGTTTATGTCGAACACCTGCTATCTCGCGTAAGACGGATCCGACCAACGGCTGGGTCTATTGTGAACATCGACCAAGAAGATTTAAGGGGTAGAAACATTAAGTATGATCTAAAATGGTCCATTATTTGTTACGAACCATCGTACAATACTGGTAATTTGAAATGTGATATCTGCCTTGAGGAAATGTATTACATAATTACTTCTAAATAGATATTATTGAATTATAAAGGTAATTTTACATTGAAATGTCGTCACTAATATAGAAAAGCATTTAAATTCTTCAGTTCTAAATAATCCATTAATTACAAATGTTTTCATATCATATAATATGAATAATTTTTCTAAAATTATTAAGCATATATAATTAATAGATAACAAGTTGTTGTTGTGACGTAGAATATATGTTTCTAATTGTCGTAATGGGGAATTCGTATGTTTACTTTCATTATCTACTGACGTTATCAGAAGTTACATACAGAACTGGCTTTTCTTAGAATATTATATTTCTTAACGTTCTTTTTGTATGCATTCGTCTACAAGCGATATTTTCTTAGTTTACATTTAATTTAATCAATTTTGGATTGCGCTGATGCAATCATCGGTATTGTATGGTGTAATTACCAATCAAAGATGCGATTTTCTCCATTTTTATTTTGTTCCTACACACACACAAACATATACATACACACACACACACATACACACACACACACACACACACACACACACACACACACACACACACACACACACACACACACACACACACACACATATATATATATATATAAAGTGTAACCTCTCGAAAGAGCTGTTCTTCACTCCTGCTCCAGAGCGTCGGCTGCGGGGTCATTCCGAAAAGCTCTATCTGCGACGATTTCATCTCAATCGAAGGACAGGGGCTTTCTCCGTCCGGGTTGCGGATCCGTGGAAGAAGCTGCCGGACGAGATGGTGAAGATGCCGACGACCGCTCGGTTCAAAGTCTCCCTTGACCACAAGTGGCCTGAACTCTTTACATGAACACCATCCTGTACATAACTCTAAGTCCCCCTACATGGCCTTGCTTTTTGCTTTTTGAGCCAAAAAATTAACTAACTAACTAACTAACTAACTTACATATATATAAGTAAAGGTAAGGTCTGTGGTTCAAGGCGTAAGATAGTAAGCTTCAGTCCGTAGGAAGTATAAAAAACAAGTTTCAGTAACAATAGTGGTTGATTGACGTAGAAGGTTGTAAATTTTTCCCGTATCAACGTTCGATAAGCTGAAAAAATTGGTTACCAGCAGCGGTTTCTGTGTATGCGACTAGAAATCTAAAGTTATTGAGTGGAGTAGATATCTAAATGCACAAACAGAAAAATGTATACTAAGTACACAAATGGACAGAAAACAAAAGCGGAAGGTCCCTAATTCTTCATGAGTTATGAACCTGATGGTATTACTTAGTTTCACACCATTAATTCATTATACGTTTCATTATACAGTTTTGAGTGATACCATCTGGTTGATAACCGATGAAGAATTAGAGACCTTCTGTTTTTCTCCCCCCCCCCTTTTGTGCACGCAATGTACATTTTCCCCGTTCGTCTGTGCGTTTATTATACGCTTTTTCGTTTGTGCATTTACAATACATTTTTTCATTTATGAAGTAACGCAACGCAACGCGCCCTGGCTTTTGTTACCAGTAAGTTTTATAAATATATACCAACACCCTGGAATTTCAAGAAATAGAAATGGACATAAGGCGCAGGAGTGGCTGTGTAGTATGTAGCTTGTTTACCAACCACATGGTTCCGGGTTCAGTCCCACTGCGTGGCACCTTGGGCAAGTGTCTTCTACTATAGCCTCGGGCCGACCAAAGCCTTGTGAGTGGATTTGGTGGACGGAAACTGAAAGAAGCCCGTCGTATATATGTATAATACTCCCGGAAGACAGCAGACTTCGAATAACAGTTGAGAGAAAACCACCAACATACTTCCTATGCGGCAAAAAGGGGCACATGAAAGCAACATGTCCCAAGAAGGAAGAGGAAGAGGAGAAGAAAAGTGAAGAAAACAATACCGAAGAGGTAGTACCAACGAAAGAGACAGATAAAGAGGAGGAACCTTTCACAGTAGTAAACACGAGGAAGAGAAAGGAACGGGTGAATTCTCCCACAGACAGCCAAAAAAGGCTAAAGGAGATTGTGATAGAAGAAAAGAGAAATAGGTGTGAAGCACCAACAGAAGCAGTAGTGAAAGAAGGCACACAGGAAAAAGCAGCATTACAACTGAGAAAAAGGAAGCCTTCATAAAATTGGTTAAGATGTTTCTGCACGCCCGAACAGATCAGGACGGGAGCCGAAGCAAGCAGAAGTGAAAAGGAAGGGATATAAGTGGCATTTGGTCACTTATTCCAAACGTAAAGAAATAGAGAAAACTATTGTAAAATTTCAATCGGCAATAAGAGAAAAGCTGCCGCCAAGAAAATACCCGGAATACACTAAAGGAATAGTCATAGATAAAGAGAGGTTTTTGAAATTAAGAGATATGTATGGACTTTTCATAGACCCGCTGGATGTTGAAGTCGAGTTTGACGTTAGTCACTCCGAAAAGCTCTTTCTGCGACGATTTCATCTCAATCGAAGGAGAGGGGCTTTCTCCGTCCGGGTTGCGGATCCGTGGTATAAGCTGCCGGACGAGATAGTGAAGGTGCCGACGACCGCTCGGTTCAAAGTCTCTCTTGACCAGAAATGGCCTGAACTTTTTGCATGAACACCCTCCCTGTACATAACTCCATGTCCCCCTACATGGCCTTGCTTTTGCTTTTTGAGCCAAAAAAATTAACTTAACTTTAACTTAATTACTAGTTATATACTGTAGAACAGAACATATCTATAGATTTTTAGCTACCACTGTATGTAACAGACATATTTAAACACCTTGTCTTTACAATAACAAATTGGACAGAAAATGAGGTATCAACTGGACTTAGTGTTAATCCTGTGTTTGGATTTCATTAGCGACCGAGGACCTTCTTTAACTGTCTATAGAAACGTTGCATATAAACCTATGATTAGTAAGTGCTTAAGTATATCGGAGAGACCATATGTTTTTATACATAATGGATTGTTGGCCGCTTGCTGGTTAGTGATGAAATCCCAATACGGAATTGAAAATAGTTCAGATCTCTCTGTTTTTGTTGGGAAGATATTCGGCATAACGTCAAGGTATTTACATCTGTCTATGTTATACGCTGTTAGGTGAAATGTATAAACGGTCCAGAATGGCACATATACACACAATTAATAATAATAATAATAATAATGATAATAATAATGATAATGTTAATGATATTAATGATGATGATGATGATGACGACGACAACAACGACAAATAATAATAATAATAATAATATAATAATAATAATAATAATAATAATAATAATAATAATAATGATGATGATTTCAAATTTCAACACAAGGGCAGCTATTTCAGGGGAAGAATAAATTGACCTCAGTGCTCAATTGGTACTTATTTTATCGACCCCCCACCCACCCAACTTGATGAAAGCCAAAGTCGACATCGGCGGGATGTGAACTC
Source organism: Octopus sinensis (assembly GCF_006345805.1). Taxonomy (NCBI): domain Eukaryota; kingdom Metazoa; phylum Mollusca; class Cephalopoda; order Octopoda; family Octopodidae; genus Octopus; species Octopus sinensis. The sequence goes on from NC_042997.1 coordinate 31,559,481, forward strand.
AGAGCGCAGACAGACGAAAGACTGCTAAGCATTTGTCCAACGCGTTAAAGGTTCTGCCAGCTTACCGCATAATGATAATGATAATAATAATAATAATAATAATAATAATAATAATAATAATAATAATAATAATAATAATAATAATAATCATTGTAATAACAATAATAACAACAACAACAACAACAACAGCAGCAAGAAGAAGAAGAAGAGAAGAAGAAGAAGAAGAAGAAGAAGAAGAAGAAGAAGAGAAGAAGAAGAAGAAGAAGAAGAAGAAGAAGAAAAAAAAAGAGAAGAAGAAGAAGAAGTTCATTAACGATAATAATAAAGCCCTTAAAGTTTGAAATTGCAAGAATTTGGAGTATGAAAACTGTAAAAGTGGTGTCTATAAAAACTGGTGCATTGGGAACTGTAAGTAAATATGTAGACAAATGGTTGAAGGAGATTGGAATAGAATGTCTTATAGAGCTCCTACAGAAAGTTCACCCTTTATGGACAGCAAAGATTATCAGGAGGTTTCTAGGTACCTGAAATACTTCTGAAAACTAGTGGATACCTAAGGTTACAGGTAGTAATCCGCTACCCGCATAAATCCTATCAGGAATTATGACCGAACCTGAGTTAAATAAA
>NC_042997.1:31565107-31575107 GCF_006345805.1 Octopus sinensis
GTTATTGTTGCCTCTCTCATTATTTCTTGTGACTTTTATATATTTACTCCATTGATTATATATTTAACTTTAAGTCCTTTTCAAAAAGTTGTAATCTTCTTGAAATCTACTTGCAATGGAACCGAAACAGAGCTGCAGCTTCCGCTCCAAGAGAGACTAGCTTTTGTAATAATGATACTAATTATTGTATCCAACATATGCTCAATGCCTTGAAATTTGTGGTGGAGTTGATAATTGATGATGTTGATCTCAGTACTTGACAGGTTCTTCATTTTATCGGTCCCGGATCATTGGAAAGCAAAATTGTTTCCATTAGGTTTTGAACTTAGTGCGTGGAATATCGAAATAAATCTTCCAAAGCAATTTTCCCACGTCCCCACGTTTCTGCTGTTCTACCAGTTTTGTTGTGAAACTGATTATGTTAGTATATATAATGTATGAAGGTTCTAAACTCTTCTGAAACGTAGTTAGCGTTTAGGAATTTCCTTAATATATAAATAACTATAGTGGAAACCTTAGTGTGTTGGGCAAAATCCTTTGTGGTATTTCTTATGGTTCTTTACATTCCAAGTCATGACTAGAATACATTTGATGTTATGTGGGTCTGTAATCGACGAATTCGGCCTGCATCCGTTATCCTACAGTCATAAGGCGGGCCGGGTCCCCCGACACGCCACTCTGAACGGCATCATTACAACTGGAGCCAGCAGGTCTTGACCGCAGGGATGGTAAGCGCCCCAACAGAATAACCCCCTTCCCATAAAAGGGAGGTAAATCCCTAATCCGGGACGCGACGTTCTGCAACACGTTCTCCGTCTCCAACCTTGCTGCATCGACTGCGAACCCTGGTATTGCCACTCGTAAAGAAGGAAAGAGAAAGAAAGACAATTTTCGGGGCCTGATCGGCCGCTATCAGTTAATACCTGTTGCCATCGACACCTCAGGTGTACTCGGATCCCGCACTGCTGATTTCCTCTGCAAAATCGGAATAACTGCGGCCCATAGGAGAAATGAGCCTTGCGAAATAGTGTTGCAGCAAATATTGCTGGCTAAACTTCGCAATAGCGCCTTTGCAATTATGTCTGGGGGAGGGCACGACTGAACATCATTGGGGGTTGGGGTGTAATACCTGTTGCTCTCTTCCCCAATTTTGGCTGTTGAATCCCCCCACTGTTTTTTTTTCTTTTTCTTTTGTTTCATTGTTGAAGTAATTCTGCATTTTTTCTCAATAATTTAATCTTTAATACTTTTAATTTTTTTTTCGTTCGTTTCTTTCTGTAAAAATTTGTTACTAAATAAAAATTGATTTCAAATTTTGGCACAAGGCCAACAATTGCGGGTAGGGGTTAAGTCGATTATATCGACTCCAGTGCTCGTCGATCTCAGCGAAATATGAACTGAGAACACAAAGGCGGACGAGGTGCTATTAAGCATTTTGTCCGGCATGCTAACGATACTGCCAACTCGCTACTTTTTGTTAAATAAAATTTGATAATAGTTTTGCGTGATCCGAGCTAAATTGTGGTGAAGCAAATACATGAATAACAACAGCAACACTAGCAAAAGACCTAAACAGTTAATATAATATCAATAATGGTTTATTTACTCTTGATGGAATGTCCATTTTTGATAAAATATTATATAACTCACTACATCTATTTTAATAAATTACTTGCTTATATCTGCGTTCTTCCTAAATTCCTGTTTCGTACGGGTTGACTATAAGCGAGCAAGGCCGTATAACAACCATATAAGTGAGCCATGAAGAATACGACTACCCTGGTTTCACTCCTCCCTGTAGCGAGGAAAATAATTCTAAAACTTCTCTTAGATTTGTATTCTTCTATATTAACGATAAAAGACCAGCCAAGTTAATTCAATCGCGATTTGAAGTCAAATAAGTGAGTTGCGGATAATAATATTTTATGTGTTCTGGCTGGTTTACTTCTAAGTAAGGGAAAATTTTCATAGAATGTTAGAAAGATCATGCCCTTGCCTACAGTCAAACCGTCAATATCTTTATATACACTATATTGAGGGATATTATCGTGGCATTCCGTAGGTTACGACGACGAGGGTTCCAGTTGATCCGATTAACGGAACAGCCTGCTCGTGAAATTAACGTGCAAGTGGCTGAACACTCCACAGACACGAGTATCCTTAACGTAGTTCTCGAGGAGATTCAGAGTGACAAAGAGTGTGACTAGGCTGGCCCTTTGAAATAGAGGTACAACAGAAACAGGAAGTAAGAGTGAGAGAAAGTTGTGGTGAAAGAGTGCAGTAGGGTTCGCCACCACCCTCTGCTGGAGCCTCGTGGAACTTTAGGTGTTTTCGATCAATAAACACTCACAACGCCTGATCTAGGAATCGAAATCGCGATCCTACGACTGCGAGTCCGCTGCCCTAACCACTGGGCCATTGCACCTCCACGAGCGATATTATAACCCGAAACGTAAAATTTTATCTCTCTCACTACTATTAAAATAATCGAGATTCTACCAATTTAAATGGACTCGTCCTCTCTCTTTCTTTCTTACTTAATCATTTTAGCATCACATATTATATAAAGATATATAAGTGCACCCTTTTAAAGCCTAACCAGGCTCATGGGCCCGGTTTCCCGGTTTCTGTGGCTTATGTGTTCCCCAGCTGGACGGTACGCCAGTCCATCGCAGCGTTGCTCATTTTTGCCAGCTGAGTGAACTGGAGCAACGTGAAATGAAGTGGTTTGCTCAAGAACACAATGCGTCGCCCCGTCCAGGAATCGAAACCCCAATCTTACAATCATGGTGCTGACACCCTAACCACTAAGCCATGCGCCTCCACTGTATAGCTATGATTATATAAAATCACCACAAAGTAATGTCCCAAATTGCACACTTGTAGACGCTGACAAATATAATTGTTTAGAAAATAAATCGGTGTCCCCCATCTGCACGGTAAACAAAAAGTGTAGTTGTTCATATCTTTCATGTTTGAACATATCTGAAATAAATAGTGACCGCGATTACTATTTCGGGTGCAGTGGTAAGCTCAAATGGCTCCGGTCGTCAGTATCTGATGTGTGACTCTAATCAGGATTACTGGATTCTGAAGGTAAATAGCTCTATTATCTTGTGAAAACGAAGGGTTTCGCAATAAACCTCAAGATTAATCGGAATAGTGCTCCTAAGGCGGTTTTATTTTAATTGGATATTATTCTATCAACTGCCGCGACCAAATTCATGCGAGACGTATTGCTTTGCACTTCTTTGGACTGCATCCTCAAAGTCAAGAGGAGTATTCTTGCCCCGGGGCAACACGGAATCTCTGTGCACACAAACCAACCTTCCTCCCTACAATTAATTGTAGACATGGAAAGCAGAAAGTTAGCGGGGAAAGTGGTTGTCTCTGCCATTTGGGATTGCAACTCAGATACTGACCTACCTATGTTACAAAACTCTTTTTCTTCTCGAGATAAATCCCAAAAGTAAATTTCCTGATTTAAACAAGTTGGAAGCACTCCGTCGGTTACGACGACGAGGGTTCCGGTTGATCCGAATCAACGGAACAGCCTGCTCGTGAAATTAACGTGTAAGTGGCTGAGCACTCCACAGACATATGCACCCTTAACGTAGTTCTAGGGGATATTCAGCGAGACACAGAGAGTGACAAGGCCGGCCCTTTGAAATACAAGTACAACAGAAACAGGAAGTAAGAGTGAGAGAAAGTTGTGGTGAAAGAGTACAGCAGGGATCGCCACCACCCCCTGCCGGAGCCTCGTGGAGCTTTTAGGTGTTTTCGCTCAATAAACACTCACAACGCCCGGTCTGGGAATCGAAACCGTGATCCTACGACCGCGAGTCCGCTGCCCTAACCAAGTATTATTAAGACGAAAGCATTTCTGGCTTTGTCTCTTGTGCTTATCGAAATAATTTAAATTAAAGACTAATATTTTATTTGTTTTCGTCACCACATAGTACTTCTTAGTTTTTCTAATGCTCCCAGCATTAAACATGCTTTCAACCGTGAAATCAAAGTGAGAGGATCGGAATTGAATATTACGTGATATTTAATCAACTATTTGACCGTTTTTGTTTTTTTCCATCGCTAAAAACCATTTCTGTTTTCTTCCCTACCCCATTTTTCTTTCTTTCTTTCTTCCTGTCTTTCTTTCTTCCTTTATTATCTTCAAATTTTGGTACACGGCCAGTACGTTCGGGGAGGTGGTTAGTCGGTATCAACAGTAAAGAAATAGGTTAGTCGGTATCAACTACACCAGCGCGCTCAACTGGTACTTATTTTTATTCTTTTCTGCTTATAGCACAAGCAGAAATTTTGGAGGAGGGGGCCAGTCTATTAGATCGACCCCAGTACGCAAGAGGTTCTTAATTTATCGACCCCGAAAGGATGAAAAACAAAGTCGACCTCGGCGGAATTTGAACTCAGATCATAAAGACGAACGAAATGCTCACAGTTTTGCCAGTTTGTCACCTTTTTTTCTTTCTTTCTTTATTATCTCCCCAAAGCACACCGTGAGACGAACCTTGTAAACATTTCAAAAATTTAGAAGCTATTTAGGGTAAAATCTACACCTCTCCATAAATTTCTGTTTATAAAATATATTACAAGAAAAAATAATGTACAAATAGTAAATGATATATTTCTAACATAGGCTACAAATCTGGGGAAGGGGTTAGGCAAACCCACTATTTCACTAGTACTTTATGTTATGGAACCCAGCTGGATTTTTGAACTAAAAAAATAGCGATCCGTAACTGGATACTACCAGGCATTATGTCCGTCACTCAAATGATTCTCTAAATTCATCAGAAGATTTAAAACAAAATTGCTTTAAAAAAAGTTGTTGCATGTAAACCTCTCAAACCCATATTACTCTTTGCCTTGGTGTCAGTGTCTGGTATCAGGAATTGCACCAAACCTTGTTTGTTATAGATGACTGATTATATTCTCAGTATGCAATGCGATAAACATTGACCAAGTCGACAGCAACCAAGTCTATTATTATCGGATGGAATTTATAAACCAGAATATCTAGTCTCAAAATCGTGTTGCCTCTCCACCACTTATTTTTACAGTATATATAGGCAAAGTAATCACCTTCTCGCACCATATTGTATCTGCTGCCGAAGAATAGGCATATTATTATGGTTGAAAGTAAAGTCCACCTTGACCGGATCATTCAAGCAACCTCTCAACAGCTCAACGAAACGTTGTCCAAACAGCATCGTATATCTATACATCTTGTCTTGTCTTGAGACAGCATTCACCCGGGGTGGGTTGAGCTGGCTTCATTCATCCTCAATGCTGCATCTCTCACAAACGCCGACCAGACCTGGCGATTTGAGGCTAACGACTGCATGATCTCCAACCACTCCTTATTCCAGCGGCGAACGCCGTAGATATGGGGGCCTAGGTTGGGTTCCAGATCAGCCTTGACTGTCATCAGCCAGGTTGTTCGTTGTCCACCACATTGCTTTCGCCAACCCTGAAGGGGAACTGGGGCAATTGCTTCGTAGATGAATTCTCCTGGTTGACGACGGAGGGCATGACCCAATTAACGCAGACGTCTCGTTAGGATGACTTGTCGGAGGGAGGTGATTTTGCACTGGTGTCGCACCGAATTGTTGGAGTCAGAGTGATGCCATCGGACACGAAGGATGCGGCGTAGACAGAGGTGATCTATACATCCATTCAGATAAAGAAGAAAAAAAAGACACTGTGGGTTTCTGGCAATGTCGCATCGCTACAAGTTAAACTTAGAACCTGGATTTTCGCTCTTTTGTTCCTCAGAAAATTCAGCTGTTGTATTTGGCATAAAAAAAGCAAAAAGGGGCCAAAGACTTCTTCACAAACAATTTGTCGATGGTGTTGCTAATTCTAAATGTCTCTTCCATGAATGAATGTCGATAAATATCGCAAAACATTTTGACTGCGTCCTCATCGTTAGTGGCAATCCATAATAATTTTAATATCACTGGAAATTTTATTGAGTTCAAGAATTCGGTTTGCTTTGAACATAAATCAGAAAGAAACGTTAAGAATAGGGGACGGAAGGGGATGTTGCTATTAGTGAAATAATCGACGATGACTATAATCATACAGATGAGAAGGATGATATAATACCACGACGAAGATGGTGGTGGTGGTGGTGGTGGTGGTGGTGGTAGAGGTAGTAGTAGTCGGGAGTGGTAGTCTTAATGGGAGTGATACTGATTTAATTGAGTTATTGTTAATAACAGTGTAACAGTAATTCTTGAGTATCGATGGTATGATGGTCCGAAGAAGGTAACTTTTCTGTTGCGCACCATCATGGTTCATAGCGGGGGCGGTGCTAATGTGGTGGTGGTAGTAATACTATTGGGTCTGCCGTTTTTCATAAAGGTAGCGGTGGTGATGATGTGGTGGTAATGGAAGTGGTAGTTGTATTAGTAGTGGTGGTGGTGGTAGTGGTATTCGTTGTCGTCGTGGTGGTGATCGTGGTCGTCGGCGCCGTAGTAGTAGTGGTAGTGGCAGCAGCAGCAGCAGCAGTAGTAGTAGTAGTAGTAGTAGTAGTAGTGGCAGCAGCAGCAGCAGCAGCAGCAGTAGTAGTAGTAGTAGTAGTAGTAGTAGTAGTAGTAGTAACGGCGGTGATGATGATGATGATGATGGTGGTAATAACGGTGTTGGTGGTGGTGGTGGTGGTGGTGGTGATAGTGGCGGAGGTGGGGTGGGGGTGATGGTGGTAGTGGTGATGTTGATGGTGAGAATGGTGACGATAGTGATGGTGATGTTGGTGGTGTTGGTAGTGATAACGGTGGCGGTGGTAGTAGTGATGGTGGTGGTTTTGACGTTACTGTTATATGACGGACGGTCATGTCTGTGGTCATGACGATGTTGTTGGTGAAGTTGATAGCGATTTGGTGGTGATTTAGTGTTGGTGGTGGTGGTGGCGGTCTTATTGAATCCTAAAGTACTTTTGGAGGTGAGGGTATTGGTGGTGATGGTGATGAAAGTGGTGGTAGCGATGGTGGAGAAGAGCGAAACGTAATTTCGTCGGTAATTACCAAGTGTATCCATATAATTAACATTTAAACGACTTTCAACGAAATTGTTGCGTGTCAAACCCCCACCGAGCTGCGACAAGCTTTACTAGACAAGAGGGGGAGGAGGAGGAGGAGGAGGAGGAGGAGGAAGAGGAAAAGGAAGAGGTGGTGGTAGTGGTGACTAGTGGTGTTGGCGTCGGCGACAGTGGTGGTTTGGGTAGCGATGACAACGATGATGATGATGATGATGATGATGATGGCGATTGTGATGGCGATAGTGCCAGAAGTGGTGTTGATGTTGCTGCTCATAATGAGGACTACGACGACGAAGACAATGAATGGTCACGATAATGGTCATGGTTAGTGATATGGCGATGATGATGATGAGTGCTAGCTTAAACATATCTAGTTCTGTCTCTGTATATATATATATATATATATATATATATATATATATATATATATAGTTTAACAATTAAGGATAATCACTTAATAAGGGATTTAACAAGAAATTATCGGGTAGCTAGCGTGAAAACCTCATAAAAGAAAAGAATTCGAAAATAATTTTTTTCTTTTGAACAAATTAATTATATCTATATTGTATAGAGGGCATTATTACACATAAATGCCTCACACTGAGGTTTTCACGCTAGCTACCCGATAATTTCTTGTTAAGATCCCTTATTAAGAGATTATCCTTAATTGTTAAACTTATTCCGAAATACTTTTCATTACCCGACATGCAGTTCGTAAAAAGCCCGCCATTTACCGGATATATGATTTATAAACATTCCATGTGCTTGGCCGGAGTGAGCAGTTGTCTGTTCGTCTTCGCTACGTAAGGTTGGTAGTTTATTTATGATGTGTTCAGAATCAGTTCTGCTGACGATCATTAGACGTAAAGTTGAATGTGAAATCACGGTGATACAGAACTAAATTCATTTTTTAAATGTCTTGCTTTGAAAAACTGCATTTGGGTATGATTAGTATAATTTTGGTAGTAATGACTTTGTCCCTCCTAGTGTGAGGCATTTATGTGTAATAATGCCCTCTATACAATATAGATATAATTAATTTGTTCAAAAGAAAAAAATTATTTTCGAATTCTTTTCTTTTATGAGGTTTTCACGCTAGCTACCCGATAATTTCTTGTTAAGATCCCTTATTAAGTGATTATCCTTAATTGTTAAACTTATTCCGAAATACTTTTCATTACCCGACATGCAGTTCGTAAAAAGCCCGCCATTTACCGGATATATGATTTATAAACATCCATGTGCTTGGCCGGAGTGAGCAGTGAGCAGTTGTCTGTTCGTCTTCGCTACGTAAGGTTGGTAGTTTATTTATGATGTGTTCAGAATCAGTTCTGCTGACGATCATTAGACGTAAAGTTGAATGTGAAATCACGGTGATCCAGAACTAAATTCATTTTTTAAATGTCTTGCTTTGAAAAACTGCATTTGGGTATGATTAGTATAATTTTGGTAGTAATGACTTTGTCCCTCCTAGTGTGAGGCATTTATGTGTAATAATGCCCTCTATACAATATAGATATAATTAATTTGTTCAAAAGAAAAAAATTATTTTCGAATTCTTTTCTTTTATGAGGTTTTCACGCTAGCTACCCGATAATTCTTGTTAAGATCCCTTATTAAGTGATTATCCTTAATTGTTAAACTTATTCCGAAATACTTTTCATTACCCGACATGCAGTTCGTAAAAAGCCCGCCATTACCGGATATATGATTTTATAACATTCCATGTGCTTGGCCGGAGTGAGCAGTTGTCTGTCGTCTTCGCTACGTAAGGTTGGTAGTTTATTTATGATGTTCAGAATCAGTTCTGCTGACGATCATTAGACGTAAAGTTGAATGTGAAATCACGGTGATACAGAACTAAATTCATTTTTTAAATGTCTTGCTTTGAAAAACTGCATTTGGGTATGATTAGTATAATTTTGGTAGTAATGACTTTGTCCCTCCTAGTGTGAGGCATTTATGTGTAATAATGCCCTCTATACAATATATATATATATATATATATATATATAGGAAAAATTCACAAAAAAAAAAACAACAAAAGACGAAGACAAGTGGTGTAGGCAACAAATAGATGTATTAGTTTAACGCTCGAGAAGTGAAAAAGTTTTTAACGTTTTGAGCCTACGCTCTTCCACAGAAAAGAACACAGAATGAGACAGGGAGAGAAAAGTAAAGAAACAAGGAGAGAAAATAAAGAATGTGCAGTGGCCAGCGATTTAAATATATGTGAAGGATGTGAAGTCGCGTGTGAGGCGGAGGCTCTCTCAGATGAGGGATACAGGCGGCGTCAGATTCCAATAAAACAAAGCTGTTGTATGGCCCCTTGCGAGAAGTTTATGGACCGACTTCTCTGATAACACTACTTCGAAGCGGGGATCGTAAAGAACATCGTGATTCACAAGGAATTCTGTGAAGGTGGCGAGAACACTTTGATGAACTTTTGAATCAACAGTCTGTAGTTAGTGAGGATTTTCTCAATCACATCCCTGAATTACCTGTGAAGGCGGCTCTCACAGAACCACCAAAGTTGGAAGAAGTTGCAGTGGTTGTTTCAAGGATGATTAATGGGGGGGGGGGGTCTCCGGTTGTGGATGGCATACATACGGAGTTGTTACAGCATGGTAATGAGAAACATCTGCAGAAACTTCATTCCTTGTTTGGTAGGATATGGGCTAGTGAATCTGTACCTGACAACTGGTGAGATACAGTAATGGTGGTCTTATATAAGAGAAAATGCAACAGGAATGGTTGTGGTAACTATAGGAGGATATTGCTTTCTGTCGTAGGAAAGGTTTTATGCGAGGTACTTATGGATCGTCTGCTGATACACGTTGTAGATTGTGTTCATCCAGAAAGTCAATCTGGCTTTCGTGTGGGACGCTGCACTGCTGATGTGATCTTCTCAGCTAGACAGCTTCAAGAGAAGTGTGTGGA
>NC_042997.1:31580107-31585107 GCF_006345805.1 Octopus sinensis
TCTATCTATCATCTATCTATTTATCTATCTAACTATCTATATATTTATCTATCTGTCTGTCAATCTATCTATCTAGCTATCTATGTATCTATCTATCTCTCTGTCTCTGTCTCTCTCTCTATCTATCTATCTATCTATGTACCTCTCTCTCTCTCACTATCTATCTATCTATCTATCTATCTATCTATATATCTATGTACCTCTCTCTCTCTCTCTCTATCTATCTATCTATCTATCTATGTACTTCTCTCTCTATCTATCATCTATGTATCTATCTATATTCATTTATGTACTTAGTGGTCCTACCTATATGTTTCTTTGCCTATCTGCATGTATGTCTCCCTGTTTATCTTTGAACATAGTTTGATATATATGTTTCTGTGTTTGTTTAATATATATGTTTCTCTGTTTGTGGCTGTGTTCGTGTGAACGTATGAGTGTGAGTGCTTGTGTCTGTAAGTGCGTGTGTGTAGTTTTAATCCGACTGTGCGATGAAGGCGACCTTGCCGAAGGTTCGAAACAACTGTCAACCTTTTCGTTGTAAAACAAATAAAACCGAAACTCACACGTGTATGAATAAAATCTCAGCTATATATTATCTGTAACATCAGAAGTCCAAATTCAAGTATCTCCTCGGACCTGTATAATGAAACTGAGTTTTTCCAGCTGATGTCAAACATATACGGTAATCCATTGCCATATCGCGGTTCACCTATCGCGGTTTACTATTTAAGCTTACGTCATTTCCTCCGTGGCGTTGTTTTGCATTTATAGTAAAATAAATATATGCAATAAGAGTAGAAATGAATATTATTAAATACTAGCAGTATCGCCCGGCGTTGCTCGGGTGTGTAAGGGAAATAACTATATAAGCATTTTTAGAGAGTTATAGCCAAAAAATAGCGAAAAAATGCATTAAAAATGGAAAAAAATGATGGTAAATTTTTTTAAATCGTAGACTCATCGTAGACGCGCGCTAATACCCAGAAGGGCTCGATATGAATCACGACTATAAGATACCCGGTTTTGGTTACACTGCACCGCAAAATGTGGGAGTAGTTAGGAATCTAAATCGTAGGAGACAGACACACAACTTGACTTTTATATATAAAGATTATCAATTTCAACCAGTGGTCAGCACACTTAAAGAAAAAATGTCCGAGGACTGTGAATTCTATCGAAATATAAACAATATGAGAGACCACTATGTGGATCCCTTGTATGCTAAAAATAGACGTCAAACCATCTTACCACGAAATCTGTGTTCTTAAATAATAACAAACAAATACACAGTGCAGTACTGTTTCTACTTCGCCGATTTTCACCTATCGCGGGTTGTGGGTTTGGAAGGTAACACTCGCGATAGTCGAGGGATTATTGTGGTAGTAACGTTTTGATGAGTTTGTATTATAATAATTACTTACACACACACACACACAAGTACACGCGCGCGCACGCACACACACATACACACACGCATACACTAACACATACGCAAGCAAGCGCATGCATGGGCATATATAAGTTAGAAGCCAAAGGATATTTATCAGTTTCTAAGATTAGTATAAGCTTGTTCAGTTATCTAAACTACCTGCTCATTTAATAAGAGAGAGAGAGAGACTGACCACCCCACTTCCGTAATGAATGACCATGCGATTGCACCTATAAAGTTCTCCTCCGAGTCACCCATGCATACCAATCTCCCCTCACCGCCGATGTTACCCAAGGGAAAGATAAAAGCCGATACAGTTTGGGACCAGTGACGTTGCTACTCGTTTCTACAGCTGAGTTAACTGGAGCAACGTGAAATAAAGTGTCTTGCTCAAGAACACAACACACAACCCGGTCCGGGGATCGAACTCACTACCTCGTAATTGTGAGCCCGACGCTCGAACCATTGAGCCATGCGCCTTCGCTCATTTAGCTAAGGTGTAAATAATTAAGTGTTCTTGAGACGTATAGGCGCAGGAGTGGCTGCGTGGTAAGTAGCTTGATAACCAACCACATGGTTCCGGGTTCAGTCCCACTGCGTGGCATCTTGGGCAAGTGTCTTCTGCTATAGCCCCGGGCCGACCAATGCCTTGTGAGTGGATTTGGTAGACGGAAACTGAAAGAAGCCTGTCGTATATATGTATATATATATAAGTGTGTGTGTATATGTTTGTGTGTCTGTGTTTGTCCCCCTAGCATTGCTTGACAACCGATGCTGGTGTGTTTACGTCCCCGTATCTTAGCGGTTCGGCAAAAGAGACCGATAGAATAAGTACTGGGCTTACAAAGAATAAGTCCCGGGGTCGATTTGCTCGACTAAAGGCGGTGCTCCAGCATGGCCACAGTCAAATGACTGAAACAAGTAAAAGAGTAAAGAGTATATGTATTGTTAAAATAATCATGAGCTCGAGTCAATGCCATTCAACGATACAAAGTTGTACATTTGAATTGTATCATTTGAATTACATGTGTTACCAATCCAACGGACCTCCCCACTCCCCATTAGCGTTTCCGTCAGGCCAATTTCATTCATTAGTCTTCAGTCGACCGATTCTATATCTCAAGATGCTACGCACTAGGATCGAAACAGTAATTTCGTGATTACGAAGCGAACCATTTGGCTATCCTGCATCCACACACGCACGCACGCACGCACACACACACACACACACACACACACACACACACACACACACACACACACACACATAAATAATACATGTATATATGTATGCATATACATACATATGCGTATAACTAGTTGTATAGAAGTATATATATTCCGCCGAGGTCGACTTTGCTTTTCATCTTTTCGGGGTCGATAAATTAAGTACCAGTTACGCACTGGAGTCGATGTAATCGACTTAATCCGTTTGTCTGTCCTTGTTTGTCCCCTCTGTGTTTAGCCCCTTGTGGGTAGCAAAGAAATATGTATAGAAGTATATATAAAAATATATACACATATACACATACACAAACACACGCACACATATGTATGTACATGAGGTGCTTCCACATAGTTTCTATCAATCAAATTCACTCACAAGCTATTGATTAGGTCAATACTATTGTAGAAACCACTTGCCCAAGATGCTGTGCAGTGGAACTGAACTCGAAGCCACGAGGTTGCAAAGAGAACTTCTTAAACACACAGCCCTAATCTATGCATATTCAAAGTTTAAACGCGGTTAAATTGCTACAAAATGAAAAGATAGCGAGAAATCCGAAAGGTTCTGGGAATGTCTCTGACTTGACATTTGTTTTCAGCTAGTGCTGACAAAGTGTGTATCGATAGCAGCAACAATAAACGGCACTCGCAAGCGGGTAGGAATATCTTCCTATCAGTACGTTCAATGATTTGCATATTCTTTTTGGAAACTAAGACAATCGCGAGCAGATATAAACGCCTTCTTGGCTCTCTTGACTCTACGAGACAGCGAGGATGTGACAGTTAGTGGGAGAGAGAAAAAGACAAAGAGAGAGAGAGAGAGAGAAATGGAAAGAATGAGAGAGGAGGGATATAGCTTGTACCAGTATTGGCCTGGTTACACATTTCTTATTTCTTTATTGCCCAGAACGCAGCGGCGGACGAAATACCTGGTTCTTTACTACCCACAAGGGGGCTAAACACAGAGAGGACAGACAAACGGATTAAGTCGATTACATCGACTCCAGTGCCTAACTGGTACTTAATTTATCGACCCCGAAAGGATAAAAGGCAAAGTCGAACATGGCGGAATTTGAACTCAAAATGTAACGGCAGACGAAATACTGCTAAACATTTCGCCAGGTGTGCTAACGTTTCTGCCAGCTCATTTCTATTTAAGTAACCTGGAGCGACGTGAAATGAAGTGCTCAAAAACAAAACCAGCCTCCCAATCTAGGAATTGAACGCACAACCTTAAAATTGTGAGCTCAAAAACCTAACCACAAGGCTACGCGCATTCGCATAGCAGCAAAAAACAAAAAAAATATCAACTTACTTCCGAAGACTCACTCATCACTTTCTGTTGCATCATCTCAAATGTTAACATCGCACAGTGACTACGCACAGCCATGGAGTATATAATTTCAACAGAACAACCATTACAGATATCAGATTTCTGTTTCCATAGAATGTCGTTTGGCGTTATACTTGTCTCCTCGAATGATAGAGTTTATAGTTGAAGGAACAATCTCCAGACCACTGTGCTCAGTTCCCGGTTTGATCTCAACTGGACATGTCACGTACAAGGACATCAATATGTGTATCTGTATATAAATACATACGTATATATGTGTGTATGTGTGAGTGTGTGTGTGTGTGTGTGTCTGTGTGTCTGTGTGTGTGTAGAGAGAGAGACAGATGATACATAGTATATAAGTCTTTCTCATTTTCTTGTTTTTAAATCCTGTACTAATCCATGGTTCATCCAAGATTTCATCTCCTCCACCTCTTCAGGCGCAGGCGTGCCTGTGCGTTAAGAAGCTTGCTTCCAAACCACATGGTTCTGTGTCTAATCTTACTGCGTGGTACCGCGGGCAAATGTCTTCTATTATAGCCTTGGGCCGACCAAAGCCGTGAGTGGATTTCGTGGACGGAAACTGAAAGAAGCTTGTCGTATATATCTATATATATAAAACTGAGAATGAGTGTCTGTCTGTGTGAATCCCTAAAACTTGGGAACTACACATTCAAATCTTACACATGCCTTACTTAGGGTGCATATAGTGTCATGGGCAAAAAATGTTTAACTTCTTTCCTAGGGGGGACCCACAGCAATATCACATCTTCTCCACTATTTCAGTCTTACGTGTTAAAACTGAAACAAAAGCATCTCTCTATTGTATGTATATGGATGTATATATATATATATTATATATATATATATATATATATATATATATATATACATGTATACATGTATATGTAAACATGTATGTCTAGATTATATATAGATGTACATGTAATATGTACATATATACATGCATACATATATATACCCATACACACACACACACACACACAC
>NC_042997.1:31592607-31602607 GCF_006345805.1 Octopus sinensis
ACGGAGGCCACGGCGTAACTGACTGGATAAAGAGAGCAGATAAAACTCAACTGTCTTCGCAGAAAGCCAGCGGAGGGTGAGGTGAAACGTCCCAGGATGAGGTGACAACAGTTATTTTTGTGGCATTGATACTTTACACATTGTTCACTCCCACACTCTGACACTATCCCTGTGCACTTCTTTATCTCCACTCTCCCTCTCACTGTCCCCTTCTCTCTCCCCCTTTCTCTCTCCCCCTTTCTCTCTCGTAGTCTCAGACAATATTTCTTTTTCTCTCACTTTAAACAAACACTATTCTATTTCTAGCATTTTAAACAAATAAACGCATACGTACTCTTATTCATACACACCAATTTATATACAAACAATCATAAACGCATATATACGAACACATATATATATACATACAGATGTAAACTCATGCATTCATGCATACATAAATATATACGTACATGCACGCATATACATAAATACACATGCACTCGTACGGCTATATACAAACCATTGACACTCAAATGACATTGTCACGTGTGAAGAACGACAAGCAAAATTGAAACATTAGCCGCCGATTCCCATCCGTTTATAACACTTGGCATCTTCATTGCTGTCATGTGATTATCAACTCTGCTCCTTTTCATGCTAAATTCCCACTTTCCCTCCCTCCCTCCTCTTCTTCCACCTACCAACCCTGTAGCCCCTTAACAACCAGGTCTCAGTAATTCATCTCTCCTCTGCATTTTGTATGATACTTCGTCAGCTCTTCATCACATGCCTGTTTTGTTGGTGTTCCCTTGGTTGCGTCGTATTATTATTATTATTTTTTTTTTAGTCTTGTTTCTTATTTTGTAACAACCCTTTAATTAGAGGAGACTTTGTTTAACTTATTTCACTGACAGGACGAAAAGTCAATGTTACAGGGAGAATCTATGTAGGTACTTAAACAGCCGGACGAAGTATCCATGTCTCTCTCATATCAGATCAGTTTTTTTTTATAGTACTTTTTATATGCCACAACTTTCCCCAAGAGGGACAGAACACATTTACTCTTTTACTCTTTTACTCTTTTACTTGTTTCAGTCATTTGACTGCGGCCATGCTGGAGCACCGCCTTTAGTCGAGCAACTCGACCCCAGAACTTACTCTTTGTAAGCCCAGTACTTATTCTATCGGTCTCTTTTTGCCGAACCGCTAAGTGACGAGGACGTAAACACACCAGCATCGGTTGTCAAGTGATGTTGGGGGGACAAATGCACACACACAAACACACACACACATACACACACACACATACATATATATATATATATATATATATATATATATATATATATATATATATATATATATATATATATACATATATACGACAGGCTTCTTTAGGTTTCCGTCTACCAAATCCACTCACAAGGCATTGGTCGGCCCGGAACTATAGCAGAACACACTTGCCCAAGATGCCACGCAGTGGGACTGAACCCGGAACCCTGTGGTTGGTTAGCAAGCTATTTACCACACAGCCACTCCTACGCCATTTAGTTATAAAAATGCAGCAAAAGCATGTCTTTATCTGTTATCATTTACTTGTTTCAGTCACTGGATTGCGGCCATGCTGGGGCACCGCTTTGATGGGTTTACCCAAACACATCGACCCCAGCACTTATTTTTTACAGTTTAGTATTTATCCTATCGGTATATTTTGTCGAACCGCTAAGTTATGGGATGTAAACAAGCGGCATCAGTTGTCAAGCAGTGGTTGGGAGCAAATACGAACACAGAGATACATACTTATTTTCAGGCACGCACGCACAGACACACACACACACAGACACACACACACATTTCTCCATATTTTACCTTTCAACCCTTTCTGTCAAAGACCGTAGGATCGGGCGTCAAACTAGTACACTTGCTTGATGTTCCTTCACCTGTCTTCGTAAATTTGGACTATATATATGTATATAGTAAATTTGAACTATATATATATATATATATATATATATATATATATATATATATATATATACATACAATATTTCACAGAAGTATGTACACCCTAAAAGTTTCAGTAAAGTGCCATTACTCTGATTATATCGAAGGAAATCAAACGAAATTTGTACTGAATAAAATGTATTATACATTCAAACATTATACAAAGTTGGAATGCGAAACTAAACATTTTCAAAGATATGAACGAAATATAAATTTTCAAACTATACAAAAAATATGTACACCCTAAAGGATTATTTGTTATATTCAAAATTTGGTGTGACCGCCCTGGCTTTCAATGACTGCATTAAGTCATCTGTGCATATAGTCGACAAAATTTCCGCATATAACCGGTGAAATTAACCTCCAGTCATCCTGAATGATGTCTTTCAACTGTGTTACATTGCTGGTTCTTTTTCCTCTTCAACCTTCCTTTACAAAACATCCTATTGGGTTTAAATCAGGTGACATATTTCGTTCATATCTTTGAAAATGTTTATTGTTTTGTGTTCCAAATTTGTATAATATATGGATCTTATTCAGTATAAATTTCGTTTGATTTCCTTCGACATTATAAGAATAATAATAATTTTACTTTTCGTTTTTGGATTTGGTTTGCAAGATTCTTTATATGAGTTCGTGTGTTGAAGCATATTCTATTGTATCTGGGGAGAGTAATTTTCTTTTTGTGCCTTATTATGTAACACACCCACCGGTAAAATTTCCACTTCTTTCTTATTTTTATTGTCCTACAATTTTCGTTGCGTCTTGCAACTTTTTCAGTAGTTTTGACTCAAACTATTGAAAAGGTTGCAAGACGCAACGAAAATTTTAGGACAACAAAAATAAGAAAAACGTGGAAATTTTACCGGTGAGTGTGTTACATAATAAGGCACAAAAAGAAAATGACTCTCCCCAGACACAATAGAATAATTTTACTGAAATATTTTTAGCGGTGTACGTACTTCTGTGAGATACTATATATATATATATGGCCGCGGCCTTCTGGCTAAAACATTTTTAAGGATTTAAGGATATATATATATATATATATATATATATATATATTATATATATATATATATAGAGAGAGAGAGAGAGAGAGAGAGAGAGAGAGAGATAGATAGATAGATAGATAGATAGATAGATAGATAGATAGATAGATAGATAGATAGATAGACAAATAGATAGATAGACGACAAGCTTCCACATAGTTTTCGTCTACCAAATTCACTCTCACGGCATTAGTCGAAGCTATTGCAGAAAACACTTTCCCAAGGTGCCGTGCAGCGGGACTGAAACTGAAATGAGATAACTACAAAGCGATTTCGTTAATCACACGACCGTGTCTGCGCCTATATCAGAATAAAATTAACATTGGAATTACTTTGGAACGCTTATGATCATAATTCTTTTGTATCAGAGATCAGCTGGAGACAAACAACAATAGGAAGACTGTCGACTAAGCCTTATAATTGCCCTTCAGCTGCTAGAAATAGTAACAAAATCATCCGTAAAAGACATACTACTACCATTTTAAAATGGCGGGGGCACCTTGGGGAATGCAGTCCTGCGGGCAGTGAATCAGAAGTTTAACGCAAATGCGTGGCTGACGGATTTCTAAGAAGGTCTGCTGAATCAAACCGGATCTAAGAACCAGACAGCAGCTTGATTTCCCTTTCTTGCCAACAACTGATCTTCTATATGAACATAAGACCTACAGGAAGGAGCAGACAAATTTCATTGTAATCACATAGTATTGTCTTTGATTAAATAAGGAAAACAATTGTATAATGTGACCCTAGATACAGTAAGTTTGCGAAGAAAAAATAAACTGCTTAACTGTATCTGAAACATCCTTGACCATTGGCCTCCAAGAGCACAGCTGTCCTCGAACTAAACTGTATGATGTGAGGGATTTTTGTTGCTATTTCTATCTGATCGAGCGACCACAGGTTCAATAATATGTGAAGCAGTAAAACGTTGCTATGTGATTCATCATGCGAACTACAGTAAGGCATGATTACTATCGTTTGTAATGTGAGTTTGAATCCCGTCGAGGTGACTTTGACTTACATCCTGTCGAGGTCGATAAGATAAGCACCAGCCGAGCTCTAGGATCGGTGTAATCGACTACGCCCTTCCCTTCAAATTTCAGGCCTGGTGCCTATAGTAGTTGAATAGAGGTAGAATCGTCTGACCGTCGGAATAAATGCTTTCTTGTTTTTCTCTTATCTCTTTACGTTCTGAGTTCAAATCCCACTGCAGTCAGTTTTGTATTTCTTTTTCCTAAATTTAACAAAAAGTTCTAGTCAAATACCGGATCGACGCATTCGACTAACTTACTTTCTCCAAATTTCAGATCTATTATCTTTTATTCTTTTATTCTTTTATTTGTTTCAGTCATTTTACCCCGGTCATGCTGGAGCACCGAACAAGTCGACCCCAGGACTTATTCTTTGTTAGTCTAGTACTTATTCTATCGGTTCTCTTTTGCCGAACCACTAAGTTACAGGGACGTAAACACACCAGCATCGGTTGTCAAGTGATGTTGGGGGTACAAACACACACACACACACACACACACACATATATTTATATATACGACGGGCTTCTTTCAGTTTCCGTCTACCGAATCCACTCACAAGGCTTTGGTCGGCCCGAGGCTATAGTAGATGACGCTTGCCCAAGGTACCACGCAGTAGGACAGAACCCAGACCGATGTGGTTGGTAAGCAAGCTACTTACCACACAGCCACGCCCGCAATCTTAGCAACAATTACTATTGGTTTTGGTGCATAGCTCCAAATCAGCGTTGATCGAACTGGTCTTTAAGCTAAGGCATTCCAATCGTCAACATCCTGATATTTTAGAAATATTTACAACTAAATAAATTATCTCACGGCCCAGTTTCTTCTTTATATTATTTTATTAAAAATATGCTGTAATTTGAGAGAATTTTGGCTGCTATTTCTAGCAGGCTGATTAGTTGAGTGGAGGCTCCTATGCTGGCTCGTGTTGTTGACGTTGTTGATATTGTCATTACTGATCCGACGACAATAATGATGTTATTCTGACAATAATTATCCTCGTTGCTAATCTCCGTTCCCATTTATCCCTGACTCCTTATCTCTCAGCCAATCACTCAAATAAAATCTGACTGCGTATCACATTTCGCAGATCCAGTTACACTTTGTCCACGATCCATCTGGCATGATAACCTTCAGTAATAATTCCTGCTAATATCTCTCTCTAATTCTTCCTCCTCCTCTGAATTTCCTTCTCATCTGCTTCGCCATCCCACCATTTACGTTTTAGTTCACTGTCTAACCCTGTGTTCATCTTTTTAGTATATCACTGTACTTTACTCTCCAATCAACCCTCTCTCTTCCCTCAACGCTCCATTTTCCCCTTTCGAGACGCCCTGAAGAGAAATAAGTACTAGCGTCTAATGTGAATTGAAACCGGTTCGCAGCAGTGACAGAGGTTTATATTTGCCTCTGCTCAAAGGCATTAGAGTTGGCTGCCTTGAATCAACAACAAAATATATTTTAGAGTAGACAAAAAGCATTAGGTTTTTGTCGTCTAGTGGTATACATGCCTTTCTCAAAGGCAGTTTGCGGCGTAAAATAAACAAAATTACATCAGCCAGGAATCCAGAGCAACATCAGAAAATCAAACTCGCCGTCAAGCGTGCTGTCTGCTTTATTGCACAAATGGTGGATCTTTTCCTTTTGAACGGCAGATGTCAACACAATTTCTAGTTAACTAAACACTTTTAAACTTCGAATACTGGTAGAATGTTTTTATAAAACATCATTTTCTCTTGGTTTTATTGAGAAAATTCTATAGTTTGTAAGATATTTCGTCTGAAAATCCGAGCATTTCGGCAATTTTAACCAATCGATTACCTCCATTCAACTAAAATCATTTGCTGTGTCTAAAACTTAGACAAAATCCTGGAACTAACACTAAACCTCCCCCTAACCCTAACCCTAACCCTATTTTTTTTTCTTAATTGTTAAATCAATTTAATTCCATTGCTTTAGTTTTTTTACACGCGTAACAATTAAATTAATTTAACAATTAATAAAAAAAATCTAGGGTTAGGGTTAGGGGGGAGGTTTAGGGTTAGTTACAGGATGTTGTCTCAGTTTTAGACGCAGCAAATGATTTTAGCTCAAAAGAGAGCATAGGATTGGTTAAAATTCGAAAAATTAAACTACGTTAAACAAACAAATTACAATTTTCTCAAGAAAGCCAAGAGAAAAAAATGTTTTATTTTGACACATTCTACCAGTATACGAAGTTTTAAAGTGTTTAGTTAACTAGAACTTGTCTGCCGTTCAAAAGGAAAAGATCCCAAATGGTTAATGTGTAACGAATTTTCATCAATTGACCGTCTTATACGGTATTCATTTGGGGAATACTATCAGAACAAATCTATCTAATACATCCCTTCATTTTAAGACAGTATAATAAACTTTGAAAGAGATTCAGCTGCTAATTCGATTAGATTGGACAACCAGGTAAAGTCTCTTGTATTGGCTGGGGGTCCTTACGCTAATAATGATCTGCTTTGTCTCAGCAAAAAACACAATTTCGCTTTCTTCTAAAAACGTTTTTAATAGAAAATATCGGATCTTTTCGGTTTGAACGGCAGTTTTTAACATAATTTCTAGGTAACTAAAAAATTTTAAACTTCGTATACTGGTAGAATGTGTTTATAAAACATCTTTTTCTCTTGGCTTTATTGATAAAATTCTATAGTTTGTAAGATATTTGTTGCTTTTTATTCAATTTCTGCCATTTCAACCAATCAGTGACGTCTATTGAGTTAAAAAGCATTCTGTGCCGTATGAATATGTCCCTCGTTTAAGAAACAGATTGGGTTTATTTACATTTGTGAAGAAAAAAAGATACCCTTCCCCCACCCCTAACCCTAACCCTAAAAGAGATTGAAATGCAATAGATCGATTTTAGGGTCATAATTATGGGTGACAATTTCATATGACACCGCTAGAAAAAACTGCCGTTCAAACCGAAATGATCCAAAATATTTTGTGGTTTTATATATTATTGCTTCCTGGTAATATCATCATCATCATCGTCGACGTCGTCGTCGTCATCATCGTCGTCATCCAACTCCTCCTCATAATTATTATCAAGATCCTTTAAATGTTGCAGCAAGTTGTTGGGAGTACCTCCCTAAGCGCTTTCATTGTCAGCTGTTGCCGCTGGTCTCTGTCCTTTGCCATGCGTAGCAAGGTTGCAGTATCGTAACCTGCCCAGTCCTTGTTGTTGACTGGGCAATCTTCTTTCTCTCCCTCTCTTCTGCTCTCCCCCATCTGTGCTCTGAAGAATGGTTTTGGACAGGGATACAAAGCCATACTAGGCAAGCTTTCACATTTTTACCTGCGCAAGGAGGGGTTCCTTTCTGCTAGCGTATTTGTTGAAAAAAAGCGGTTCGTTCTGTGTGATCGACTCCAGTACGCAATTGGTACTTAATGTATCGACCCCGAAAGGATAAAAAGCAAAGTCGACCTCGGCGGAATTTGATCTCAAAATGCAAAGACAGACGAAATACCTATTTCTTTATTGCCCACAAGGGGCTAAACACAGAGAGGACAAACAAGGACAGACAAACGGATTAAGTCGATTATATCGACCCCAGTGCGTAACTGGTACTTATTTAATCGACCCCGAAAGGATGAAAAGCAATTTCGACCTCGGCAGAATTTGAACTCAGAACGTAGCGGCAGACGAAATACTGCTAAGCTTTTCGCCCGACGTGCTAACGTTTCTGCCAGCTCGCCGCCTCGCTAAACAACGATATCGTCAATGCTTGCTCAATAATTTGATATTACTTAACTCGTAATTACTAAATTCATGTTTGTTTGGCTTCTGTTTCCTTTAATATTTTCTTTCTTCTACTTGTTTTATTTATTTGACTGTGGCCATGCTGGAGCACCACTTTTAATCGAACAAATCGACCCCAGGACTTATTCTTTCTAAGTCTAGTACTTATTCTATTGGTTTCAGTGAGTTGTCATGAGTTTCCGAAGAGAATTTTTTCGGTCCCCTTTGCCTAACCCGCTAAGTTACGGGGACGTAAACACACCAAAACCGGTTGTCAAGCGATGGTAGAGGGACAAACACAGACATACTCACAAATATATGCACACACAGATATATACGACGGACTTCTTTCAGTTCCCGTCTACCAAATCCACTCACTAGGCTTTGGTCGGCCTGAGGCTATAGTAGAAGACTCGTACCCAACATGTCACGCAGTGGGACTGAAGCCAGAATCATGTGGTTGGGAAGCAAGCTTCTTAACAGACAGCCACTCCTGCGCCAACAATTTCCCTATCTTTTTCCTTCTCCATTCCGCATTTTCCCAACATCAGTGGAATGATAGAATCGGAAGAACGGAAAAATAAAATACCTTTTGTTTTTAGTTACAACCGTTTGCGTTTCTGCGCCCTAAATCCGTCGAACTAGACTTGGTT
The DNA here is from genome assembly GCF_006345805.1 of Octopus sinensis. Classification (NCBI taxonomy): domain Eukaryota; kingdom Metazoa; phylum Mollusca; class Cephalopoda; order Octopoda; family Octopodidae; genus Octopus; species Octopus sinensis. Next base: position 31,601,102 of record NC_042997.1, read on the forward strand.
AGTGCGTCGAGCAAAATGCTTAGCAGCATTTCTTTCGGCTTAACATTTTGAGTTCAAATTCCACCAAGGTCGATTTTGCTTTTTATCGTTTTGGGGGTCGATAAAGTGAGTACCAGTTGAGCAGTGTGGCAGATGTAATCAACTTGTTCGCTCCTCTCAAAATCACTGGCTAAGTACCAAAATTTGAAACAATAATAGTCGGATCGGTAGAACGTCTAAGAGTGTCGTTAGCAGTTTAAGCTACGACCCTTTAGTTGTAAGTTCAAATCCCACCGAGGTCGACTTGGCATTCAGAGACCGATGAAAAAAGTTCTGTTCTATTACGGTCACTGTAATTTCCCCAAAATTGTGTTGTCGTGTGCCAGTTATTTTCCTTCATTTTCCCTTCAACTTTTTTCCTTGTTTCCTTCAATTTCTTGTGTTCGTTTTTCTTCTTCCCTTACCTTTCTTGGCTCTTAAATTATACTTATATTTACACACACACGCACACACACAACACACACACACACACCACACACACACATACATACATTTAATTTCTCCTCTGTCCTCTCTTTTATTCCTGCTTTGCTTCTTCCCATTACATCCGCCATCTTAAATTCATACAACTATTCATTTTCTCTTTGAATTGACTATTAACCTTTTTAAGATTGTATTAAGATAGATTTCTGATAAAACGCCTTAAGGTGTTTTTATCACAAATAAAACCCTTCAACCTCTCAACTTTTTAAAGTTATTTTAGCAGCAGTTTCACCCCCAGCTTAGTTGACGGGAGTAAGTAGAGATAAGTAAAGCTGATTGTCAGTAGACAAAAGACAGTGTCGACGAACAATACTCTGCTATCTGTTTTAGTCCCGTATTTTCCACTACAGAGACCACTTGACTTACACTAACATGCCGTAAATAATAGGCAGGTCTTATGATAATAGATTCTGATCCTAACAAGACATTTCCCAGTTTAGATACAATCATGATATTTTTCTTTTTAATACCTGGCCACCCGAAGGCAGCGAGCTGGCAGATTCATTAGTGCGTTGGAAAAAATAAATAAATAAACAAGCTTTGCGGTAGTTTTTTTCGCTCTTTACATCCTGAGTTCAAATCCCATCAAGGGCAGCTAAATCATTTTTCTCTCCAGGGACTATCAAACAAAATCTATTCAAGTAACTGCGTTCGGTGTTATCGACTAATGCTCTACCCTTGGAAATGCGGGTCTTGTCTTGAATTAGACACTAATAACTAACTCTCCGAAATGGTGGTGTGAGGCAGCAACAATACAGTATCCAGTTTAAATGCTTTGCGGTTATTTGTCACGTTCATTAGCGTCCTGGGCTCAAATCCTACCGAGGTGGTCTGTCATAGTGTCTTGTTCTTTTTTCTCCCTAATCTTTTTTTCTTTTATTTGTTTCAGTCATTTGATTGAGGCCATGCTGGATGACCACCTTTAGTCGAGAAAATCGACCCCAGGACTTATTCTTTGTCAGCCAAGCACTTACTTATTCTATC
>NC_042997.1:31605107-31616875 GCF_006345805.1 Octopus sinensis
ATATATATATATATATATATATATATATATATATATATATATATATATATATATATATATATATGTATATAACGGGAAGCTTTATGAAAATAAACAAAAGACGAAGGCAGGTGGAGTACAAACAAACAATTGTATTAGTATGGCGCTGAGGAATAGAAATAAAACAAGTCTTTTACGTTTCGAGCCTACGCTCTTCAACAGAAAGATACACAGAAAAGAAACACGGAGAGAAACAACGAGAGAGAAAAAAATGCGTGCAGGAGCTAACGAATCAACATGGTGGAGGCACATGGCCTATTGGTTAGAGCAGCGGATTAGCAGCCGAGGGATCGCAAGTTCGAATCTCAGACCGGGTGATGTGTGTGTTTATGAGCGAAACACCTAAACTCCACGAGGGTCCGACAGAAAGTAATGGCGAACCTCTGCTGACACTTTCGCCATAACTTTCTCTCACTGTTTCGTCTTGCATCTCACGTGCGACGGTCCGGCGTCCCGTCCAGGTGGGGAACGTATACACCAATGAAACCGGGAAACCGGTCCTTATGAGCCAGGGATATATATGTATGTATGTATATATATATATATATATTATATATATCTATATATATATATATATATATATATATATATATTATATATATATATTTGTATGAATATATGCATATTTATATATATATATGTATGTGTGTGTGTGTGTATTATATATGTGTTTACCGTAACCCGCTTAGCAGCCGGTGTTGCTCTGTTTGCATTCCAATATATAGGTATTAAGTGAAAGCTAGTAGCAAACAATTGCACACGTACATTGTAATGAATAACGATAGTAAGAAGTGAAACTGGTTTGAAATTATTTACTTTGCCTATTTTTGAAATTATAAACTTTGAAGAATTTAATAAGTTATTTTGAAATTATTTAAACGTATTTTGGAATCCATAAGTTTGAAGTAATGTATTTTTGATGCGGTATGGTATTTCGGAATATGCAATAATGTCTTTTGAAATAATTTGATTCTGCTAATCTGTTTTGAAATGCAAATGCATATTATTGTATTTTGTAATGATTTCACTGCAAGAATACATATTTTTGAATTAATTCACTGCGATGTAAAAGTAAAAACGCATTTTCCTATTATTTTCCATATCTCCTGACTTACTCTTTTACTTGTTTCAGTCATTTGACTGCCGCCATGCTGGAGCACCACCTTTAATCGAGCAACTTGACCCCGGGACTTATTCTTTTGTAAGCCCAGTACTTATTCTGTCTCTTTTGCCGAACCGCTAAGTAACGGGGACATAAACACACCAGCACCGGTTGTCAAGCAATGCTAGGAAGACAATCACAGATACACAAACACACACACGCATATATATATATATATATACATATATACGACAGGCTTCTTTCAGTTTCCGTCTACCAAACCCACTCACAAGGCTTTGGTCGGCCCGAGGCTATAGTAGAAGACACTTGCCCAAGGTGCCACGCAGAGGGACTGAACCCGGAACCATGTGGTTGGTAAGCAAGCTATTTACCACACAGCCACTCCTGCGCCTATGTAGGATATTTTAAGAGTTTCATTCTTTATATGTGTGTGTATGTGGATGTGCATGTCTGTATCAGACGGGCCTCTGTCTACGTCCGTCTATCATATTTGACTCAATATATCTGTTTTGGGTGAAATTTGCGCGAACAGAATCTGTGGTGGAAAGCATTGCCTTGGAAACAGAATCGAACAGGAAACTCTGCAGTTGTTGTAAAGTGCACTTCATAACCACACAAAGCACAGAAAACTAATATTAACCATAACAATGATACATAATGAAAAGTATCGGCGAAGTAAATTCAATATTCAACTTCAGTAAGGCCCACAAATTGCCTAATATGTGTGTATGTGTGCGTGTAATTTGGTGTGTGCGCGCGTGTGTGCAGTGTGTGTGTGTGTATGGTGCGTGTAAGTATATCTATACTTACATATGCATGTGTGAATGTGTGTATGTATGTGTGCGTGTATGGTGCGTGTAAGTATATTTATACTTACATATGTATGTGTGAGTGTGTGTATGTATGTGTGTGTATGGTGCGTGTAAGTGTATTTATACTTACATATGCATGTGTGAATGTGTGTATGTATGTGTGTGTATGGTGCGTGTAAGTATATTTATACTTACATATGTATGTGTGAGTGTGTGTATGTATGTGTGTATGGTGCGTGTAAGTGTATTTATACTTACATATGTATATGTGAGTGTGTGTATGTATGTGTGGTGTATGGTGCGTGTAAGTATATTTATACTTACATATGCATGTGTGAATGTGTGTATGTATGTGTGCGTGTATGGTGCGTGTAAGTATATTTATACTTACATATGTATGTGTGAGTGTGTGTATGTATGTGTGTGTATGGTGCGTGTAAGTGTATTTATACTTACATATGTATGTGTGAGTGTGTGTATGTATGTGTGTGTATGGTGCGTGTAAGTGTATTTATACTTACATATGCATGTGTGAGTGTGTGTATGTATGTGTGCGTGTATGGTGCGTGTAAGTGTATTTATACTTACATATGTATGTGTGAGTGTGTGTATGTATGTGTGTGTATGGTGCGTGTAAGTATATCTATACATACATATGCATGTGTGAATGTGTGTATGTATGTGTGCGTGTATGGTGCGTGTAAGTGTATTTATACTTACATATGTATGTGTGAGTGTGTGTATGTATGTGTGTGTGTATGGTGCGTGTAAGTGTATTTATACTTACATATGTATGTGTGAGTGTGTGTATGTATGTGTGTGTGTATGGTGCGTGTAAGTATATTTATACTTACATATGCATGTGTGAATGTGTGTATGTATGTGTGCGTGTATGGTGCGTGTAAGTATATCTATACTTACATATGCATGTGTGAATGTGTGTATGTATGTGTGCGTGTATGGTGCGTGTAAGTATATTTATACTTACATATGTATGTGTGAGTGTGTGTATGTATGTGTGTGTATGGTGCGTGTAAGTGTATTTATACTTACATATGTATATGTGAGTGTGTGTATGTATGTGTGTGTGTATGGTGCGTGTAAGTATATTTATACTTACATATGCATGTGTGAATGTGTGTATGTATGTGTGCGTGTATGGTGCGTGTAAGTATATTTATACTTACATATGTATATGTGAGTGTGTGTATGTATGTGTGTGTGTATGGTGCGTGTAAGTATATTTATACTTACATATGTATGTGTGAGTGTGTGTATGTATGTGTGTGTGTATGGTGCGTGTAAGTATATTTATACTTACATATGTATATGTGAGTGTGTGCATGTATGTGTGCGTGTATGGTGCGTGTAAGTGTATTTATACTTACATATGTATATGTGAGTGTGTGCATGTATGTGTGTGTGTATGGTGCGTGTAAGTATATTTATACTTACATATGTATGTGTGAGTGTGTGTGTTTATGTGTGTGTGTACGTGTATACTTCAAATAAACTAAAAATTCTTTTTATATACGTTACTGATCACTTATAAGAATAAAACTTTACAACTGTATACTAGCCTTTGTGTGTGGTGTGTGTGTAAAGATATATATATATATATAATATATATATATATATATATATATGTGTATATATATATATATATATATATATATATGTATATATATATATATATATACACACATGCATACATACATACGTATATGTTATGTTGTATGTTTGTTTATTAATGCATAATTGTTTGTTCATGTGTATTTTGTGCATAAGATTAGAAACGCATATATTGTTGTGTACGTTTGAATGTGTTTGTGTGTGTGGTGTGTGTGTGTGTGTGTGTGGTGTGTGTGTGTGTTTGTGTGTGTATGTGTCTGACTATGTGTGTTTATGTGTTTGTATGTCCGTACAGTTTTATGCATTTGGGCATTCACACATCACCAATCCATTTGCTTTCGTAGACTAACACAGCTGCCGACCAAACCGAGCGCTATTTGACACAGCACAATTCTTACATGAAAACACGTTAATGTGCTCCGCTCTTTTGGACACATAGAGATGTCAGTCCATTTCGGGTTTAACAAACAGAAATGCATCGCTATGACCACGTGACTAGCATTGGCGGCAGCGAATTGCCTCTGACAACTAACCATGCAGAGCTTTAGAAATGCAATTATTTATTTAGAACTTTAAGATGAAATTATTTCACGCTCTCTTGAATTCTTTGATAGCAGCATAGTGTCAAGATTAGTTTATCCTATTGCCTATCTTCATAAAGGATGTTCAAATGATATGTCTGTTTCTCTGTGAGCGCCTGTTGTATGGATACGCATGTTTGTGTATGCATGTGTGGTAGAGAAGTGATTTGAAGTAGTGGCAGTGTTGCTGCGTTATTCAAAGAAGAGTGAGCGGTGTTTGGGTTTGGTTTGGGTTTGGTTTGGTTTGGTTTGGTGATGTTCGTAAGTAACTAAGAACTGGTGCGAACGAACGAACGATAGTTGTATAAGAGATATTCACTGCACTTGGCAAATTCTTCATGCTAAACACAGATCAAGTAAATTGTTTATTGATGATCTTTCACGTAATTTTTAATGCCAACGTATCGTCGTGTCAGTGGCGGGCGGCGTAGAACAGTGCGGAGCACTCATAGATGCGTTGATACCAAGCTACGGTTTCGATTCTCGGTCTCGGCCGAAGTGTTTTCACTTTAAATAAGAAACTAAATATGAAGTGCGGTCAATATAATAATTAGATTAATTTTTTTAGGGTTTTCGGTAGCATAAATAAGCAAATAATGTCGAATATTTTCGTTGTTGTTGTTGTTGTTGATAATGTTATTTGTTACTAATTCTATATCGCATCAGGCGGCACGAAGAAGAGCAGCTTCGTCGAACTTGCTTCTTCACCAAAAATAGTACCGAAAAGAGACCCCAAAACACTGAAAGCTGGTGCTCTAGCATGGCCCCAGCCACTGGCTGAAACCAGGAAAAGAATAAAAGAAATATATACATACATCTAGCCATCTTTCTCTCTCTCTCCCCCCTCTCTCTCTCTCTTTCTCTCTCTCTCTTTCTCTCTATCTCTCTCTCTCTCTATCTATCTATCTATCTCCATACACACATACACACACAGATGTATATATGAACAATTAAGAATTTAACCTTGGCATACTTTCAAACCTTTACGCAATTGAGATCAAAGCCTTGGCTAAAGTATGAAGGAAACCTATGCCATTGTTTGTACGCTATTTTCCAGTCTTCTGCGCAGTTTGGTACACAGAATACGCATAGTGGCAAACATCCCTTAATTCATCAGTCGTTTGTTGTTGTTGGTGGTGGTGACGATGATGATGAGGAGCAGGACGATGTCGATGATGGTGATAACGATGATGATGGTAAAAATGATAAAAACAGGAAGCGGAAGACGTATTTGTTACTGTTGCAGTCGTCCTTTACTCCAATGCCAGCCCTCACAAAACAAACCTCGCATTTTGAACCCTTGCCCAGCTTCAGGTATTATTATACGGGCATTATTTCTTTAGCTATATTGGTACTTCTGGCTCTCATTTTTTAAAGTATTCTAGTGTGTCAATATTTTAATAAAATGATGGTACCTTTTCTAATTAGACTGTTACTTTGTGAATAATTCTTAATGTTCAAATTTTATCCTTAGCTGCAATATTTTAAGAAAAATTTTCTTCTTCTGTACTTTACTAGATATAATAACTTGTCCTGAACTTTTCCAACTTGTCCTAAACTTTTTCAGTTTTATAATCATAAGAATATTATTTCTCTTGCATTTTTCCATGTAATCCATGTTTTTCCAGGTTATGCTATTATGCTAATTAATAATGTGTCAAATGTATCAATTAGTGGTGTCGTTGATAATTTTTTCCTTAATTCAGTGATGCCGGTGACATATATTAAAAGTCCCTTATAGAACTATATACATAAAAAAAATATAGAACTATATTATCACCCTGAAATTTGAGAAACAAACACTCATAACTTTCTTATTTTAAAACTTCATTGCATGAGATTGATACCATGAAATTCTTCGAATTCAGATCTATCATTTAAGCTTTTCATTTATATATATATATTATGTAAAATACATATATTACATAGAGATATATTAGATTTATATACACATATGCATGAAAAGAAGAAAACACACATACATATACTTGTAGATATACGCACACACACACACATGCACACACATCCATATATATACATATGCAGATGCCAGGGTATGAACAGAGAAAGAAAGAGACAGATAAAGAGGCAGAGATGGCGAAACAGAGAGAGAAAGAGAGAGAGAGAGAGAGAGAGAGAGAGAGAGAGAGAGAGAGGCTGAGTGAGAGAGATGTCTTAAAAACTGTATAAATGCATGTGGACATGTACGTGCATTAATAGACATAGCATTCACATATACATAGAAACACATGTATAGATAATTGCTGAAGCCTGGGTATGAATGGAGAGGAAAACGTGAGAGTGAATAAGGCATAGAAAAATGGAGAGAGAGTGTGTGAGTAAGAGATGAAGTGAGAGTTAGAGAGAACAGATAGAGAGAGAGACTTTAAAGTAAGGACACATGAATCAATGACAAAAGTAATTAGGGTAAAGACAATGGAAGACACGGTACAGATATAGGGTAAGAGTAACAATACTGGTGGAGGTGGCCGCGGCATCGGCAGTGGTGCTAGTGGAGGAGGGCGGTGGTGGCGTCGGTGGTGGTGGTAATAGTGGTAGTAATTGTGATTGTTTTAATATTAAGGTGGTCAAAGGCGGCGAGCTGGCAGAAACGTTAGCACGCCGGGCGAAATGCTTTACAGCATTTCGTCTGTTTTATGTTCTGAGTTCAAATTCCACCCGAGGTCGACTTTGTCTTTCACGCTTTCGAAGTCGATAAATTAAGTACCAGTTACGCATTGGGGTCAATGTAATCGGCTTAATCTCTCTGTCTGTCCTTGTTTGTTCCCTCTATGTTTAGCCCCTTGTGGGTAATAAAGAAATGGGTATTTCGTCTCTTTTATGTTCTGAGTTCAAATTCCGCAGAGGTCGACTTTGTCTTTCATACCTTCTAAGTCGATAAATTAAGTAACAGTTGCGTACCGGGGTCGATCTAATCGACTGACCCCCTCTCCCCAAACATTTCAGGCCTTGTGCCTAGAGTAGAAAAGAATCTTAAAGGTGGTGGTAGTGGTGGTTGTGTTATGGTTGTAGTGGTAGTAGTTATGTTCTGGGGCGTAGTGGGGGTAGTGCTGAAGCTTAGTGTTGAGGTCTGTGAATGTAACAGTATTAAGAGTAGTCACATGATGGAGTGGGGGTGGTGGTAACGGTGGTGATAGTGGTTTACTGAGTTGTAGGGTTAGAGCTGTCGGTGGTAAACATAATGGTGACAGTGGTTGCGTTGATGGTGAGAATGGTGTAGTGCTGAGTGGTTATGGCGGAGGTGACAGTAGGGGGATGGGGATGATATTTGTGGTGGGTTATGTAGCGGTAGCAGGGGTTCGAGTTCACGAATATGTTACTATTAGGCACAATGAAATAAATGGTGTTGGTATTAATGGTATGGATGGCTACTGACAAAAGAAACACTTTACACAGTAACGTTAGTTTGTAAAGTGTGTTTCAAGAGATAATGGGCGGCAAGGAAGGAAGACCGATAGGAAAGGACAGCAGGGTGTTTTTTGCCCCAGGATGTTATACTTTGGGATCCAGAAGCAGCTCGAGGTGTACAAACAAAATCGAACACACATACGCAAGATATGTGCGTTGTTAGTTCGTGGGTCGGCTGCGGCTTTTCGGCGTAAGAGAAAACATCCTCTGTGCGTTTGGTGTAAAAAAAAGAAGCACGTAAAAGTAAGTCATAGTCAAGCGGGACAACTCACATAAGTCCCTTTTCAGAGCGACAGACATCGATGCTCCGTCACAGTTGTGACCTATCAATGACGCATAGTTTGTATTAGCAAACAGTTATTGTTTTGACCACGTAACGATAGACATGCATTTTCCCAGACCTTACACATTTTCTTCTTCTCTGAACTTGTTCTTCTATCTGCGGAAGAGCCGTGCTCGAAACATCATTTCTACTTCTATTTTTTCCGTCTAAACCTTACACTGAACGTTAATGTAATAGATTTACTGAGTACATCGAATTCACTTTTGTTATTTATTTGTTTTTTGTTTTCATTTTATTCTTGAATTTGCCTACACACACATACACACATTCACATGCAGACGTTTTTCTTTCCTTTTTACGATCCCTTTTGATCGAAAACCTACCCCACCTTGTTTTTTTTCCCCCAAAAGAAAAGCTCTACTTTGTAATTATCTCGTCTGTGTTCAGCCCTGTGTGGCTAATAAAGAAACAGATAGATAGATAGGTTGATAGATAGATAGACAGACAGACAGACAGACAGACAGATAGATAGACAGACAGACAGACAGGCAGACAGACAGACAGACAGACAGACAGACAGACAGACAGATAGATAGATAGATAGATAGATAGATAGATAGATAGATAGATAGATGGAGAGTGGGAGGGAGGAGGAGGGAGGGAGAAAGCCCTGAATGGATCAGAAAATAGATCGATTGATAGATCTAATTTTTATATAGATAAACATTTCTGAACTTTAACTTTATATCTGAATATATTAATTATTATAACGGCACATCATTTAGTATATTTAATGGAAAGAAAAACCCTTAATGACCAATTAATCTTAAGAAGAATTTTATTTAATTAAAAAATACAAACAAGTAAAAAAAAAATATGAAACAAAAGGAAACGTTATCTATACATAAACGATAAAACTCATAAGTTTATTATATTCTGATAAATATGAATAATTTACATATCTTAGATAGAGAAGCTTGTTATTTATGAATCAATGAACCAATATTAGATTATTACATAGATAGATATTACATTGACAAAACATGAGCCCCTATCAAAAGAATGACGAAGAGAAAGTAGATACAATAGAGTTAAAAGAGAGACGAGATCAAGGATCTGTATACTAGAATCATAGACTGGGATGGTTTGAAGATATTTAGATAGGAATATTGTCAAAGAACAGTAAGTTTGAAGAAACAATAGAACGCTTGGTAAAATGCTTTATGATATTCAATTTCGTTCATCTAAGTTCATAATCCGTGCGACTTGGCTTCGCCTTTTATCTATCTGAAGTCGTATAAAATGTTGATGGCGTATAATTGCGCATTTATGCATTGCATTTATTAATTTTATTGCCAGTTATCATATGCATGTATGTAAGTATGTATGTGTGTATGTATGTATGTTCGTATAGACATAAACATACATTTATCAATCCATAAACATGCCCATCCATCCATTTATCCTTCCGTTCATCTATCTATCTATCTATCTATCTATCTATCTATCTATCTATCTATCTATCTATCTATCTATCTATCTCTATCTATCTATCTTTATATATATATATATATATATATGTATGTATATATATGTATATGCATATATATATATATATACATATGGTGTATATATTAATATATATATATATGTGTCTCTCTCTCTATATATATATATATGTATATATATATGGATATATATGTACATATGTATATAGTATATATATATGTATATATGTATATATGTATATATGTATATATATTATGAATATATATATATGTATGTATGTATATTATGTAGTATATGTATGTATATATATTTATATACTCTATATATGTATGTATGTATGTGTATTATATATAATATATATATATAGTATATATATATAATATATACATTCCTTCCGGGTTGGGCTGTTCACGACTGTGAAGCAAATAAATTGCTTGCAGTTTATACAACGCTGGCGTGATCTCGGGGCCACATGAAGGAGGTGATAAATATCAGTGAAAATTAATTTGTAGATGTTAGGATTATATTAGAAAGACATTGTTAAGGTGTATTAAGTATGAATAACATGTGTAAGTATGGTTAGATTGGGACACACTTTGAATCCACTAATGTTATGCATTATAGAAAGATTTGACTGTAATTTTGGGAGGAGGGTTAAGTTGTTGGGTGTGACCTTTGTTCTAATTAGAATGACAATGATGACTTAAATGATTACTGAGAGGACGGCTAAGTTTATGTGATAGTTTATCGTTGTTTCAATGGAAATATTTCTACAGTCTAAAAAGTTAATTATTGTTGTGGGTGTGATTTGGAGATAGACAGCAAAAATGCTTGCAAATATGTATATATGTAAATACACACACACAACGCAAACATACACATATTTCCATACACACACCAATATCAATATCTGTATCTCTCTCTCTCTCTCTCTCCTCTCTCCTCTCTCTCTCTATATATTATATATATATATATATATATATATATGTATATATATATATATGTCTGTGTGGTGTGTGTGTAAATATATATATATATATATATATATATATATATGATAGATAGATAGATAGATAGATAGATAAATAGATAGATAGATAGATAGATAGATAGATAGATAGATAGATAGATAGATAGATAGATAGATAGATAGATAGATAGATAGATAGATAGATAGATAGATAGATAGATAGACAGATAGCCAGATAGATAGATATGCACACACATATGAATGAATGTTTGTATATATATATACACAAATACACATGCAGACACTATAATCAATATTTGCTGTATGTAAAATATATATTTTAGTATACTATACAACTCATAATGTGGCGCACTGGCAGAATCACACACATACATACGTCTATCTACATAACAGACCACTATTCTTCTCTACCAGTGTAAACTGCGGGTATGTGGTATGATATCTTCTATGTATATTTACTATTTAGTATTTGGGAAGTTTCATTTATGAGAACGTATTCCTGTATTTGTCTGAGTGTTGGGTCCTTTGGGTGCTTGGATAAGATGCGGATGTCAAGTTGACTCAGGTTGCCTCCATATTGGTCCTTGGCATGCTGGTAGAGTATGGAAGACTGTTTTTGTCTCAAATGTCCATTTACATACAAACACGGTACATAGTTGCAAAACACACACACGAACTCAGACATGCACACACAAGGAGACAGAGTTGCACACACATATATACAAACACACACACAAACACACACGCACACATATAAAAACACACAAGCACAGACAAATAAACACATGGAAATGCAGAATAGATACATACAAATGTGCACACAGATACATATGCACACACACATACATACAAATACACATACATACATATGTATATACATACATACATACATACATACATACATACACACACACTGATCCACACACATGCGCAAAAATAAAAAGGAACGCAGTGTGAATAACGGACAGAGTCAAAACTATTGAAAAGGTTGCACGACGCAACGAAAATTTTAGAAAAATAAAAATGAAGTAAGTGGAAATTTTACCGATGAGTGTGTTAAATCATAAGGCACTGAAAGAGAATGACTCTCTCCAGACACAACAGAATATGTTTCAACACACGAACTCACAAAGAATCTTGCAAACCAAATCCCAAAGCGAAAGATATATATCTTTTATCTTTTACTTGTTTCAATCATTAGATTGCATATATATTTAGATATATATACATTTCTTTCCTTAAAGCTACTCGCTAAAATGCTATATAGATTTTATCCTTATATTTTATTTACATTTATACATGTATATAGTAATATGCATACATATATATATATATATATATAATTATATATAATATAATATATATATAT
>NC_042997.1:31616975-31621975 GCF_006345805.1 Octopus sinensis
CTCTCCCGAAATGCAATTCGTAAAAGTTTGCCATTCATCCGGATATAGTATATATAAACTCACCCATGTGCTTCGTTCATGTTGATCAGTTAGCTGATCGGCTTAAGCGAAGCAGGGTCGTTGTTTATTTATAGTATATTCAGCCTGCTGATGATTACGTAAGTATGAAATCACTGTGATACAGGTCTATATATTTTTAAATGTCTTTCTTTGAAAAATTGCATTCGGTGGGATTAGTAATATTTTTGGTAGAAATGACTGATTGTCCCTCTTAGCGTATGGCGTGTATGTAGAATGCCTCCTGGCATGTATGTATAATGCCCTCTATATAAATTAATATGTTCAATAAGAAATAATTATTTTCGAAATTTTTTCTCTTATGAGGTTTTTACGCTATCTACCTGACAATTTCTTGTTAAGTTTTCCTTATTAAGTAGTTGTCCTTAATTGCTAAATTTTATTCCGAAAAAACTTTTCCTCTCCCGAAATGCAATTCGTAAAAGTTTGCCATTCATCCGGATATAGTATATATAAACTCACCCATGTGCTTCGTTCATGTTGATCAGTTAGCTGATCGGCTTAAGCGAAGCAGGGTCGTTGTTTATTTATAGTATATTCAGGCCTGCTGATGATTACGTAAGTATGAAATCACTGTGATACAGGTCTATATATTTTTAAATGTCTTTCTTTGAAAAATTGCATTCGGTGGGATTAGTAATATTTTTGATAGAAATGACTGATTGTCCCTCTTAGCGTATGGCGTGTATGTAGAATGCCTCCTGGCATGTATGTATAATGCCCTCTATATATAAATAATATGTTCAATAAGAAATAATTATTTTCGAAATTTTTTCTCTTATGAGGTTTTTACGCTATCTACCTGACAATTTCTTGTTAAGTTTTCCTTATTAGTAGTTGTCCTTAATTGCTAAATTTTATTCCGAAAAAACTTTTCCTCTCCCGAAATGCAATTCGTAAAAGTTTGCTATTCATCCGGATATAGTATATATAAACTCACCCATGTGCTTCGTTCATGTGATCAGTTAGCTGATCGGCTTAAGCGAAGCAGGGTCGTTGTTTATTTATAGTATATTCAGGCCTGCTGATGATTACGTAAGTATGAAATCACTGTGATACAGGTCTATATATTTTTAAATGTCTTTCTTGAAAAAATTGCATTCGGTGGGATTAGTAATATTTTTGGTAGAAATGACTGATTGTCCCTCTTAGCGTATGGCGTGTATGTAGAATGCCTCCTGGCATGTGTATAATGCCCTCTATATATAAATATATATACATATATATATACATACATACAGAGGTGAGGAGATGAATGTATACAATATACTTAATGTACGTATATATATATATATATATATATATATGCTTACATATGCACTTTATTTCGCGTTGCTCCATTTTACTCAGCTGTAGAAATGAGTTGCGACATCACTGGTGCCAAGCTGTATCGGCCTTTGCCTTTCCCTTGGATAACATCAGTGGCGTGGAAAGTACAGGCTGATATGCATGGACAACTGCTGGTCTTCCATAAATAACCTTCCCGGATTTGTGCTTCCGAGGGGAAATTTCTAATTGCAATCTCATGGTCATTCTTGACCGAATGGGGTCTTTAATTTTACATGTGTACCTAAAAATGTAATATGTAATTTCGCATACACAAGCACACATAGCTAGAAATAAGTCTTTTCGAAAATATTTTTTGTAATAAAGTGTTTTAACTAAGACCTCAAAAAATACGAAAATAAATTCCTGAACACAACAACAATTTAAGTGTACGCAGATATAAATATAGACAAGACGAAAGGTCAGTCGAAAATAATGACTGGTTATAGCATAATAAATAAAATATGACAATAGACTCAGATGTGTTCTCCGGACAAGAATTCGTGTTTCTTATTAAAACGTATATTTCTGCCTTGTTAAGGTAAAAGAAATATTCCTAAGAGAGAAAGTCTAGACTGTAAAACCGATAAGGAAATCCAAATAAATCGAATAGAGCGAAAGCGTCGATTGGTTACAAATTTTGGCGGAAAGCCAACGATTTCGGTGGGAGAAGGTAAGTCAATTACATTGACCCCAGTATCGAACTGGTTTTTTTTTTCGACCCTTAAAGGATGAAAGGCAAAGTTGATCTCAGCGGTGTTTGGCCACAGAATGTACAGACGGACGCAATGCAGGTAAACATTTTGCTCAGCTTGCGTGATTCTGCCAGCTCGCTAAACATATTTTTGCAGGTCAGAAATTTCACGGGTGTGGATAAGTCGGTAATATCGACCTCAGTGCTCAACCGGCACTTATTTTATCGACCCCGAAAGGATGAAAGACACAGTCGACTTGCGCAGAATTTGAACTCAGAAGGTAAAGTCAGGCGAAAGATATCAATATTTTCGCAGAGGAAGCTTCAGCTATTTCCGGAGCTAGAACTGAATATTGTTGCAATTTGCGATATATTTTCCGTCAGTATGATGGTTGCAAACAAGTCGAGATATCTTCATTCCGAATTTTGTTTGAATACCAATCGTAGGACTATGTCTCATCATACCAAATATCTATATTGTTGTTTAGTCTCGATTAAGTAACGTCCAAGCAAAGCCCCAACTCATATCTGAACACGCGAAATCTATGATAAAAAGACATTCCAACATTCAACACCCTACATTTTGTGTTTCTGATAGATAGTGTATATATCAAGGGTCACATTGCACAAGGTGTATTTATTTTATTCTTATTTTTAATTTTCTTAGACAGGAAGTAGCGATTTAAGGATGATTTGGGTCGCCAGCTCAAGCGATCACGTGAAAGCTTCGTCGTTGTTTTGTCCTAATTAAGTACTGCAAGAAATATTCCCGCATGATGAGTAATTTGATGTACGTTATGACACAGTGTTATAGTTCATCTGTAATCAACGGTGGTAGTGTTTAATTGTGGTCGACTTGTAAGATATAAACTACAAGTGATTGTCCTATATACTATCCTGGACGGAAAGTTCGAACCACTATGTGGTCACTTAATCTAAAAGTATCATCAGTCAAATCTCCCTCAAATTATAAACTAGTCTTGTTAAGAAAGGGGTACATTCGATTTATAGCCCTAGATGTCACAGTACACTATATTTCTTTATTGGTGTCACAGTACACTAGTAAGAGTAGTAATGGTCATGTTTCAGACACATTTACTTATAGATCGGACCAGTTAGAATTCACGGAGAGTTAATCGTCACGAAAAGCAAGCAATAGCGAGCGGATCATAGAAATATAGAGAGAGACACTATAGATTCTGTATCATGTTAGCAGTGAATGTATAGCAATCTCATGTTGCTTTTCCTTTAATAATACTCAACCAATCTTCTACCTGATTAAATACTAATACGTTGGAGCTTTGCACTAGTTTACCGTAAGTGTGCGCATGCGTGTGTGTGAGTGTGTGTGCGCGTGTGCATGAGTGTTCATTGCTGCTAGATTTCAAAGAAGGGAACTAAAGTACCTTTAAATGATCATTTCCTATGGCTTAGATAAATTTCGCCTTATAGGCGGTCGAAGTGTTTTAACAGTGTTACTAGACTTTTCCTATCTTGATCAGAGATGTCCCGGGGGCTATGCAACAGCAATAATGAGTCTTTCTCAGCTTTACTCAAGACTCGTAATTCTGAGGGAGAAGGCATGTCGATTACATCGGCCTCAGTACTTGAGTGGTATTTTATTGACTCAGAAATTATGGAAGGCAAAGGTGACTTTGGCAATATGTGAACTAAAGAACGTAATGAGCCGGAAGGAATGTTGCAAAGCAATTTGTCCTGCAGGCTAACGATTCTGCCAGCTCGCCTGCTCCTTTAAAAAAACAAAAAACAAGGAAAATTAGAATAGTAACGTGACATTAAGCGTTATTTGTAAGGCGGCGAGCTGGCAGAAACGTTAGCACGCCGGGCGAAATGCGTAGCCGTAATTCGTCTGCCGTTACGTTCTGAGTTCAAATTCCGCCGAGGTCGACTTTGCCTTTCATACTTTTGGGGTTGATAAATTAAATACCAGTTACGCACTGGGTTGATGTAATGGACTCAATCCTTTTGTCTGTCCTAGTTTGTCCCCTCTATGTTTAGCCCCTTGTGGGCAATAAAAAAATAAGAACCGCTAGCACGCCGGACGAAATGCTTAGCGGTATTTTGTCTACCGTTACGTTCTGAGTTCAAATTCTGCCGAAGTCGACTTTGCCTTTCATCCTTTCGGGGTCGATAAATTAAGTACCAGTTACGTACTGGGTTGATGTAATCGACTTAATCCGTTTGTCTGTCCTTGTTTGTACCCTCTATGTTTAGCCCCTTGTGGGAAATAAAAAAAATAAGAACCGCTAGCACGCCGGACGAAATGCTTAGCCGTATTTTGTCTACCGTTACGTTCTGAGTTCAAATTCTGCCGAAGTCGACTTTGCCTTTCATCCTTTCGGGGTCGATAAATTAAGTACCAGTTACGCACTTGGTCGATGTGATCGACTCAATCCGTTTGTCTGTCCTTGTTTGTCCCCTCTGTGTTTAGCCCCTTGTGGGAAATAAAAAAAATAAGAATCGTTAGCACGCTGGACGAAATGCTAAGCGGCATTTCGCCCGTCGCTCCGATCTGAGTTCAATTCCGCCGAGATCTTTTTTACCTTTCATCCTTTTGGGGTCGATAAAATAAGTACCAGTTGAATACTAGGGTCGACGTAATCGACTCATTCCCGCTCCCGAAATTGCTGCCCTTGTGGAAAAATTTGAAGCTATATTCAGTGTTATTTGTGACTCGTTGTTCACAAATAGACGTAATATTATGTCATTTGTGTGGTGTCAATATTTCACATGGTTGTAGTTACACATCATGCAGCAGAATTTCGCGCCTTCTTTTACATATCTTAAGATAATTTCAGTCAGGATGTGTAATGATGTAAAAATAAAAATAAATGACCAAAAAAAAAACCTGAACATTATCGAGAGAAAACAATTGGAAATG
>NC_042997.1:31626975-31649475 GCF_006345805.1 Octopus sinensis
CGTGCGTGTGTCTATGTGTGTGTGTCTTTAGGTCTCTGTTTGTCCACTATCACCGCTTGACAACCGATGTTGGTGTATTTAGAATAAGTATCAGGCTTAAATAAAAAGTCCTGGGGTCGATTTGTTCGACTAAAACTCTTCACGGCGGTGGTGAAGCATGACCGCAGTCAAGTGACTGAAACAAGTAAAAGATATAAAAACAAAAGACATCAAGTGAGTTGTAAAATTAAGCTTCCTCTGCCTAGTTTCTCGAACGATTGCCCAATGAGCCTAGTTTGCAATTTTGCTCTGTGGTTATTTACCACAGTCATTTTTACATTTTGAATCACTCAAGAAATAACTTGTCACTTTCCACTACCTCTGCATGCGACAGAATGCGCACCAAAGTGAGATAGTTGTTGTCTCCACAGTATTCAATCTTTAGCAAGAGCCATCTGTCACGTCAGTTCGGGATGTCCATCTGCTACAGCGGCAATCCTTGGGTGCTGATGAACCCTCCTGTTTGCCTGTTGAGGATTTTGAAGTGGCACCATTAACTCGAATCTATGTTAGTGAACACTCATCATGCTAGTTTCATCAACCATAATTTCCCGTGCTAGCTTAGGCCAAGATGGAAGAGGGTATTAATTTTGGAGATTTTCTTCGAGATTGATTGCTTTCACCGCATCTAAGGAGCCGAATCTGTCCTTACAAAAATCTTCTCAGGGTGTACGCCGAACACATATATACTGCGCGTATACACACACATACATACATACATACATACATACACATATACATACATACATACATACATACATACATATACATACATACATACATACATATATACATACATACATATATACATACATACATACATACTTGCATACATACATACATACATACATACATACATACATACATACATACATACACATATACATACATACATACATATATACATACATACACACACTTGTTGCCATTACGAAAATACTCTCGTCTGTATATTTGCTATAAGAATTATTACTATCAGTAACTCGGCTTGCTACGTAGCTTTTAATAATACAAATACAGAAAAAAAATATTGTAGCATTGAGGAAAGAAGGAAAGAAAGAAAAAAAGTGCAATGAAGTTGAAAGAAATCAATTACGCAGTAGTTGTCTTGATACAGTCGTTGACTATTATTACTTCCACAACAATTCACAAAATCAATGGCAATTAACCTTTAGGAAAGGGACCATTTCTAAGATGTACTATTCGGAACCATCTTCAAGCAGAAGATAAAACTGGTGTAATTGTCCGAACGGTCATTAAATTTGAAACAGCCCATTAAAGCCCGACCTACACTTAGATCAATCGTTTAGATTACGGCAAACTTCTAAATCTACTAACACACAAGTGAAGTGTAATAAATAAAAGCACAGAGAGAGAAGAGAGACAGAAGAAACGGTGTGAGCGGGCGTTGTTAGAAAATCGCTGGATAAGTAAGCACCTCGTATCGGGGAAAATACTTCCACCACTACCTCCACCACCACCACCACCACCACCACCATCACCACCACCACCACCACCAACTATCATGTAGTACACAATTGAGTGTAAATAAATATGCAGAGTATCGTAATATATATAACGAATTCTTCACATAATAAATACACTGAATGCTGTCTCCGCTAGAGGGAGAGTGAAATATTTCGATGTAAGTGTGGTTAGTTTTCACATATAAATGATGTTATAGGATGGTTTTTAACGAATGTAGTGTTGTCTTCATGTCACCGAGCGCAGCCTAATTGACGAAATACCTGCAGTTACTCAGCATATTTGTGCATATACTGCATATGTTTCCTGTTGTGTATGCGCGTATATACAAGTATATATACATGCATATATACAAGTATATATTTATATATATACGTATATGTATATATATATTTGAGTAGTTGAATGAATTATCTTATTATGGATAATTCGGTTAACCGATACCTGGGTAGCAAATTCACGTCAGAAAAACACGGTTGAAGCTACATGCCAAGAGCAGAGATCACGTGTTTTCGTGTGGAAATTTGTGTGCTTTTTTTAATACAAATAAATGAAAGAATGGAGTTGAACGACGAATTATATATATATATATATGCGTATGTATAGATAGATAGAAAGAGAAAGAAATGTATTTATATGTATGTATGTATATTTATATATATGCACAGACTCACACGAATATATATCTATCTAGTCACCTATATACAATTACACACACCCACTCCCACATGTATTCTTATACCTATGTGTATGTGTATGTTTTAGTTTCAAAATATGATGTAAGATTTATTCGTTAGAATCTGTTGCTACCCCTAGTTCATTTCCTGTTTCCAGAAGAAGTTCTTGTGATGATTCTAAATTCTAAATTTCATTCCTTCTCTGGTATCCAAATTCCCCCTGTTAATGTCTACAAGATGCTAAGACTAACGAATGGGTAATACAGTTCTATATTTAAGAGATGAGGCATTATGTACATTATTTACAATTGATGGATATTTCTCCTCATCTTGTTTGTTGTTAACACAACTTTTTGGCTAATTTCGAAATTTCCCCAAGAGGAAGGCTGGAGGGTATATCAGCCAAAACGTTGTGTTAACAACAAACAAGATGAGGACAAATATCCGTCAATTGTAAATAATGTAAACTAACGAATGGGTTCTCTAAATTATTTTATCTAAAAATATATCTATTCCTAACTAAACAATTCGCAATCATTTACTTTCATCTCGACTACGACAAGCAGGACACACCGCTCGAATATATTCAAAATATAGATGAAACACGTTCAAAATTTGCTCTCTTTTTAAATATACTATCGATTGCAGTATACTAAGGACTTCTCAATACTGACGAAGAGTATCAATGTCCTGTCAATCTATACTAACATTCTGCCAAGCTATGTCTCTTTTAGTAAGGTACACAAAAAGAAATAATTCTTAAGTTCCGTAGACTGCTAAATCCATGAATTACTAGCCGTTTAATTTCTATATTCAGTTGATTGAATTCAAATCCGAGTTGAAATATTTCCAAATTTTACTATAAAGAATCCTCAACTGTTGTTTTTGTTGATTACCTCTAGATCAATCTTGGTTAGAGCAAGCCTATCATTAAAGGCATATCGAGCATCACCATTCTGATATTTCTAAACAGTGTAAAGAGGATTAGAAGTCCAATTTTTTCTTCCCTTATTTCAAACAGTATGGTGAGATTTGAAGGAGATTTGGCTGCCATCTCTGCTATTTGTAACACGTTCTTAACGTCACGAACACAATCCACTTTTAGTGTGCAGTCATCTGATTCTAAATGATTGGAATCGCCTCTTTTATTTCTAAGTCATTTAATATTATTACATATCAGCATATGTATCAGTAATGGCTATAGATACAATTTGAAAGTTACCTGAAGGTCTGAAAAGTAAAAGCAATGACTTCGTATTTAATATCAGCCATGTTGTCCTAAATATAAATAGTCCTCAAATTTAATTTCACGCATTTATCGACATCCGTTTAAAGAAAGAAGAAACCTATGTGCTGTGTTCTAGTCTACCATACTCTATAGCAAAAACTTTAAACCCCTAATAATGATTATTTCTTACAAGGAACCAGAGCACGTGCTGTTGCTGTTGTTGACGTTGTTGTTGTTAAACCATAGGTCAGTGCAAAAATGAAAGATATTCAAACCGTGATAAGCCAGTCTTCTACATTTACATTCATCTCGATTTTGACAGGTAAAATTAAAGGTATTCAAAGCTGATGAAGTGAGAATAAATGTTAAACCTGCCAGGTATCTGAGCTCGTAGTACCCAAAATGTTCCTCTCTACTTAAGGGTGTAGGATAAGTTATGATAGGATTTTGTTGCTATATTTTACTGGTCAAATATACATATAGGGACTTCATCCTGGAGCTGTTTTCTCCCAGTCGTCCCAGGAGGTGTACACTACAGAATCGAAACTGTTTCAGTTTTTACCAAACCACTAAGCTACGGGGACGTAAACATGCCAACACCGGTTTTCAAACGGTGGAGGGAGAGAAACACAGACACACATACAGATAGAGAGACAGATAGAGAGAAACACAGATAGACAGATAGATAGATAGATAGATAGATAGATAGATAGATAGATAGATAGATAGATAGATAGATAGATAGATAGATAGATACAGCGAGCTTTCGTCTACCAAATCCAATCACAAGGCCTTGGTCGGCCTGAGGCTATAGTAGAAAACACTGGCCCAGGGTACACGCAGTGGGACTGAACCGAAATCATGTGGTTGAAAAGCAAACTACGTACTACAGAGCCACACCTGCGCCTATATAGTTTCCTATATTCCTATTTTGAAATTGTTGGTTGCTACACATACTGAGGTCCCCTGACCTATGAATAACAGAAGAATGTCGGTTCCAAGGTAGACAGAACGACGACTTACTTCGGTTATAAGTCATCTCCAATGACACTGTACAACGAAAGTAATAATAAAAATATGGACGGGACAGTGTCGAGATCCATCGTCTGGTTTTGAGGATGAACTTTTCCATTTTAAAAGAAAAGAGAATTTAAAAGAAAAGAAAAGGTACTTAGAAACTCATCTTGCCAATAAATTCTGGGTATTATTTCGTTACTATATATGTACATGAATGTGTGCGTGTGATTACCTTATTATTAGAGGTGCTTTTAAATATATATATATATATATATTATATATATATATATATTATATATATATATATTATAACTATATATATAGATATATATATATATATATATATATATATATATACCCATTCATTAGACTTACCACCTTTTAGACATTAAGAGGGGGGAATTTCGACACCAGAGAGGAATGAAATTTAGAATTAGAAAACATCACAAGAATTTCTGCTGGAAAAAAAAAGCGAACTAGGGTAGCAACAGAGTCTAACGAATAAATCCTACCTCTTATTTTGAAACTAAAACATACACATACACATATATATAAGAATACATGTGGGTGTGCGTGTAATTGTATATAGGTGACTATATACATATATATATATTAATATATAGTATATATATATATATATATATATATTATATATATATATAATATATATATACGCACATGGGCACACATGTATATAGAGAGGTGCGTATGTATGCAAATGTATCTACATTACTATCAATTTCCTTTCTACATCTATCTCCACATGCATACCAATATATCTCAATAAATAAATAAACAAATATCTATTTACTATATGCATATAAGCACTCGCATTTGTATATATATATATATATATACTTTATTTAAAAGCAGCAGAAATTCAACAAGACCTCTTACTCGGAGTTTCACGTTCCCGTTCGTCGGACAGTTTTTGTTAAAATTTTAACAAAAACTGTTCGACGAACGGGAACGTGAAACTCCGAGTAGCAGGTTTTGTTGAATTTCTGCTGCTTTTAAATAAAGTATATTACTCTACCCCTGGTATTCGAGTACACTTTTTTCACCTTGTTTATCTTATGTGTTTACTCAGGTATATATATATATATATATATATGTGGTGTGTGTGTGTGTGGTGTGTGTTGTGTGGTGGTGTGTGGTGTGTGTGTGTGTGTGTGTGCGTGTGTGTGTGCGTGTGTGTGTGTGTGTGTGTGGTGTTGTGTGGTGTGTGTGTGTGTGCTACATAAATAAAAACGCACGCATATATACGTGTATTTTTACGTATGTGTGTGTGAACGTGTAAAAATGAGGAGTAGATAGACAGCCGACAACTGACGAAGGGTCCTTTCTTTCTGTTACTTTCCTGTTTTCCATTTCTTCTCTCTTTTTACGCATGTAACTCATTTGTTGATGTATTTCATTTTTGTTTTGCACAGTGGGTGACGTCCTGCACCCATATATGCACACACACACATGTATATATATATATATATATAATATATATATATATATATATATATATATATAATAATATAGGCGCAGGGAGGCGTGGCGGGGGTAGTAGCTTGATTGATCCGGATTCAGTCCCACCGCGTGGCAACTTGGGCAAATATCATCTACTATAGCCTCGAGCCGACCAAAGCCTTGTGAGTGGATTTGGTACACGGAAGCTAAAAGAAGCCCGTCGTATATATATATATATATATATATACTTTATTTTAAGCAGCAGAAAATTCAACAAAATCTGTTACTCTGAGTTTCTCGTTGCCGTTCATCAGACAGTTTTTGCTAGAATGGAACAATATATATTGATTCAATCTATACTCTTACAAACGCTACACCTTTAAAAAGAAATGGACTTGTTTGATTGGCCCTTTAGAAAAAACGGTCAATCTTCGAGCGATAAACAAAAAGGTCAAAAATATATGTATATATATATAAAAACTTATAAAAATTATAAAAATTATAAAATCCGAGGAAAAAAACCGAGGAAAAAACCTATTGCCGTAATGAAGACAGTACAAATAATGCATAGAAATTAAACCTGTTATAAATACTGCAATACATATTTATATTAAAATTCACATATATATATCAACATACACAAAAGGATGCGCGTAAACGCCATACATACATATACAGACGTATGAATATGAATCTAAATTATACACATAAAAGCATGTGTACATATATTCACGCAAACCGTCTCGCACGCAAGCTAAAATTCATCTATGTAGCAATTCTCATATAATGAGCAAGGAGGGGGAACGAAAGAAAGGGAAGAGAGAAAAAGGAACGAAAGAGGGGGGGGGGGGAAACTTGTAGCGATGTTATTGGCATCTATAGAGGCCAGTATACATACACAAGTTTGAATTGATACATATACATACCGTCGTGTGTATGCGTGCTTAAGCACAAGCATACTTTCACTTACACATACACAGATACGCATGCTTACAAATACATATGCTTTGCTATACACAAACTTATATAAACATTCTAAATTGACAACATTGCTTTTTTTTTTAAAAAAACATTGCTTTTAAAAAATGGGTGCATTAATAAAAAATATACGAAAGACATATAAAATAAAATATAACATCCTTTTTGGGTCATTTATAAATAATCAGGTAATATAAATAATCAAGGTAATCCTATGCAATACAATAACATGAAAACAAAGTTTGTAGGTTTTTCCTAATATATATGTAGAAACAATAAGACTTTGCTATAGATCCGTCGTAGCGCTTAAGAGTCAAAATCAAAATCAAAATCAAAATACAAAATATATACTTATCCATATGGTATATTATATTCGACATTTTAAATTTAGCCGCGCGTGCCTACATAAGTTCATTAACTCACTTCTTTGATTCAAAGAATTATTGTCTTTGAATAATATGTGCATTTTTCTAATAAGCAAAGCTTGCACTTGAAATTATATTTGTAAGCTCCATGCCTGTATGGTGCCGCCCTGTCCAGAATGCTCCATGTCACGTTGAAAGGTGGGGCTTCCTTTTCTTTTAGTTCCCAGACATTTTGCTAGGCTGGTTTTCTTCCTATCTCTGGGTATTTAAAAGAATTCTTATGAGAATAAAATCTTGTTTAAATGAATTTTCTGAAGCCCCTGTGTATGTCTTGTATTCGATGAGCCTTCCACTTGCACCTTGGCTCTTATAAACTACTCCTTTCACTAGACATTTCCCTTCTAACGGACAGGAGTTCGTTTTTTGAAATTACATTTCTTAATGGGCTCGGCACCATGTCTAATCTCAATTAGCTTCCTATTATGTTGGCTAATGTAAGAGGCGAAATTTCTGCAACAAGAATAGCTAACCTTCAGGGTTCTTCTATTAAATATTTACCACTGGTATTTGAGTACTCTTTTTTCCACTTGTTTCACATTTATGTGTTTACTCCGGTATATATATATATATATATATATAGATATATATATATATACGTGCGGTGTAGTATATATATATGTGTGCGTGTGGGTGTCTGTTTTTTTTTCCCCTTAACATCGTTTCACAGCCGATGCTGAAATCTTAACGTCCCCGTCACGTAGCGGTTCGGCAAAACTTACCGATATAATAAGTACTAGGCTTACAAACAATAAGACTTGGGGTCGATTTGCTCGACTAAAGCCGGTGCTCCAGCATGGATGCAGTCAAATGACTGAAACAAGTAAAAGAATAAAAGAGCCTATATATTATTATATTATTATTATATTATTATTATATATTATTATATTATTATTATTATTATTGTTATTATTATTTGTTTGTATTATTATTATTATTATTAGATATATTATTATATTATGATTATTATTATTTTAATTATTATTATTATTTTATTATATTATTATTATTAGGTTAATTATTATTATTATTATTATTATTATTATTTTATGATTATTATTATTATTATTATTATTATTTTATAATTATTATTATTATTATTATTATATATTATTATTATTATATTATTATTATTATTATTATTATTATTATTATTATTATTATATTATTATTATTATTATTAATTATTATTATTATTATTAATTAATTATTATTATTATTATTATTATTATTATTATTATTATTATTATTAATTATATTAATTATTATTATATTATTATTATTATTATATTATTATTATTATTATTATTATTATTAATTATTATTATTATTATTATTATTATTATTCTATATTATTATTAATATTATTAATTATTATATTATATTATTATTATTATTATTATTATTATTATTATTATCTATTATTATAATTATTATTATTATTAATTATATATTATTATTATTATTATTATTATTATTATTATTATTATTATTATTATTATATTATTATCATTATTATTATTATATCATATTATTATTATTATTATTATTATAATTATTTATATTATATTATTATTATTATTTTTGGTTATTATTATTATTATTATTATTATAGTATATTATTAATATTATTATTATTATATATTATTATTAATATTATTATTATTATTATTATTATTATTATATTATTATTATAATTATTATTATCATCATCATCATTATCATTTTTAACTATTGCAAACTTCTTAAATAAAGAGTCCTGCAGACACTACTTCTTCAAACTGTTGCTCACATTTCGTGACATAATTAGCGAAATTGTAAACTTTTATACATTTCATATCATATTAAACATGTGGAATATTAGAAGGCGGATTTTGATTTCCTCTACTGCCTCAATTTAAGATTAATTTGCTAAACGCTTTTCTATAGAGCTAGCAATAAAATAGGGGTCACTTTTTCGAACAAAATTGATCCAGATGCAATGGTTTTACTTTATTTTGTTGCCAACAAAACAAAAACAAATCGGATAATATTTCATATGTATATAAAATGTAACCGTTTTTTAGATATATAGATATATGTACATACACACACACCAACACATATATATAATATATATAATATATATATATATATATATATATATATATATATATATATATATATATATATATATATACATACATTACACAAATGCATATATATATATATAAAGTTAATCCAAACAAGAAAGCACAAAAAAACACAACAACGCGAGGACGTGAAACAAATATAGTGTTATTGGACGCTCAGGAAAGAAGGAAAGAAGGAGGGTTTAACGTTTCGAGCGGAGCTCTTCGTCGGAAACATAGGAGAAGGAAAGATTCAGAGAAGGGAAGACAGAGGAAAAAATATTCGCCAACGGTACACACAGCGCTTCAATTCTGCATGGGTATATGTGTGTATGTGTAAAAAGGAGGGATGAGAATGTTTGTGAGTGTGTGCACGTGTGTAAAATATATTTATATATTTGAGTGAATGTATATGTGTATCATATACATATATATTTATATATATATATGTATATGTATATCCTAATATATTCATGAACGTGTTGTCTTTATATATTTGTCCAAAATCACGCAGTAGGGGTGTAAGGAAAGGAGAGAAAATACTATTTCAGTGAAGGAGGTGTAGTGAGACTAATAGCCATGACTGAGAGGGAGTGAGAGAAAGAAATAGCAAAGAGAAAGAGGAAGTGGCACAAAGAACATCGTGTCTTCTACTATAATGATCTACTATAATAATACTCTTGTGTATTTCTCCGTCACAACATATCAATGAGAAAGGAAGGGGTGATCCACCGATGGAAGTGGGGTGGTGAAAAGTCAACAGTGAAACAAAAATCAAACAGCGCTTCAATTCTGTGTGGGTATATGTGTATGTGTAAAAGGGAGGGATGATAATGTTTGTGAGTGTGTGCACGTGTGTAAAATATATTTATATATTTGAGTGAATGTATATGTGTATCAAAAAGTGCATTACTCTCTTTACTCTTTTACGCTTTTACATGTTTTAGTCATTTGACTGTGGCCATGCTGGAGCACCGCCTTTAGTCGAGCAAATCGACCCCGGGACTTATTCTTTCTAAGCCTAGTACTTATTCTATCGGTCTCTTTTGCCGAACCGCTAAGTGACGGGGACGTAAACACACTAGGCTTCTTTCAGTTTCCGTCTACCAAATCCACTCACAAGGCATTGGTCGGCCCGAGGCTATAGCAGAAGACACTTGCCCAAGGTGCCACGCAGTGGGACTGAACCCGGAACCATGTGGTTGGTTAGCAAGCTACTTACCACACAGCCACTCCTGCGCCTATTGTGGCTGAAAGTCTGTTGATAAACTGTTTATAAATACTTTTTGATAAGCTGAGTGACTACTACAACCTCGCAGGCCAGGACAGATAGATAGGATGCAATTGAAGCTGGGAATTTGTGTCTACTAACATATTTATATATCGCCTGCGAAAATACACACAAAAAACTATTCCATTTGGTGGGAGGCAATATCTTTTAACGCATCTGGTGTAGTAGCACAATCATCAGGCATTGCTCAAATTGCATAACTTTGTGGATAGAGCCTGATGATTGTACTAGGGCACCAGACAGCTAAGAAATACATATTTGTGCATGCTCTCAGCATATGAAATTAATAGTACCACATGAAAACTTATATTGAGTTTATAAAATAATATATATAGATATATATACATACCATTTTGCTTGTTTCAGTCATTTGACTGCGGCCATGCTGGAGTACCACCTTTAGTTGAACAAATCGACGCCAGGACTTATTTTTCATAAGCTTGATACTTATTCCATCGGTCTCTTTTTCCGAACCGCCATGTTGCGGGGACGTAAACACCAATATCTGTTCTCAAGCGATGGTAGAGGAACAGACACAGAACATTTTACATATATATATATATATAAATACGACGTGCTTCTTTCAATTTCCGTCTACCAAATCTACTCAGAAAACTTTGGTCGGCCAGAGGTAACAGTAGAAGACAATTGCACAATGAGCCACGCAATGGGACTGAACCCAGAACCATGTGGTTGGGAAGCAAGCTTCTTACCACACAGATTACTGCATTGTCTGGACTATCGGACATTGTTTTACAACGCTAATTACAATGCGCTTTCTCGCCTTCTTTCAGGTGATGTCAGCCAGCTGGCTAGGAGTGCAGGCCAGCATTCACACTGAACATTCAGTCAATCTTTCGAAGAGTTACCCATCGTGAAACGATCTGATTTGCTCAAGAGCACAACGTAATGCTGGTCTAAGATTCGTGAGTGCAACACGTTAATCATTAGGCCACGCGACATCACATTAAATATACATACATCTTTACAATATGGCTTCAAATATGTGTGTATATACATACGTACATAGATATATATATATATAAAAAA
The DNA here is from genome assembly GCF_006345805.1 of Octopus sinensis. Classification (NCBI taxonomy): domain Eukaryota; kingdom Metazoa; phylum Mollusca; class Cephalopoda; order Octopoda; family Octopodidae; genus Octopus; species Octopus sinensis. Next base: position 31,638,735 of record NC_042997.1, read on the forward strand.
AAAAATATATATATATGTGTGTGGTGTGTGTGTGTGTGTGGAGGCGCAATGGCCCAGTGGTTAGGGCAGCGGACTCGCGGTCGTAGGATCGAGGTTTCGATTCCCAGACCGGGCGTTGTGAGTGTTTATTGAGCGAAAACACCTTAAAGCTCCACGACGCTCCGGCAGGGGCGGGGTGATCCCTGCTGTACTCTTTCACCACTCTTTCTCTCACTCTTTCGTCTGTTGGCCTGCTCGCTTAGCCAGCGGGGTGGCGTCATTCAGAGGCTAAAACAATGCGAACATATATGTACGTATAAATATATATATACTATTATATATATTATAAGTATAGATATATATATATATAATATATATATATATATATATATATATTATATATAATATATACATGCATACATATATATAGATATATCATACGTATATATGTACGTATAAATATATATATACTTATATATATATATATATAAGTATAATATATGATATGAGACGACGGCAAGGATTGCAAACCGCCTGAGCAAGCACACCAAAATGGTGAGAAGTCTCGGCTCGAAAGAATGCTAATGGAAACTGAGAAAAGTCTACATCAGTTCCATGAAAAGGAGAGAGCAGATAAAGAAGCTTGGGTATAGAAAATATAAAATCAAACCCTAAAGCTTTCTTTAAGTTTGCCAAAGAGACAGCCACAGTGCACCAGAGAATAGGACCTCTCTTCCAAAAAGATGGCTCTCTCACAGGAATCCCACGAGGATAAGTGAAATACTGAACGAACAGTTCCAAAGTGTGTTCACTACACCTCTAGGACACAGGCAAGTAAACAACCCAGAAGAATTCTTTGCCACTTTACCTGCGGCCAAAGAGACAAAAATTGAGTACATCAACATCGAAGATGATGATATCACACTAGCCATTGATGAGATTGACACAAACTCAGCTGCTGGACCTGATGGATTCCCAGCGATCCTTCTCAAATCGTGCAAACGAGCCCTTGCAAAACCGCTACAGCTTCTTTTTCAGAGCTTTCTTGCAAGTGGTAAGCTCCCAGTCAAATTGAAAGAGGGGGTAATATGCCCTATCCATAAGGGAGGTAGCAGAGCAGATGCTAAAAATTATAGGCCTATATCTCTGACCTCACACATCAGCAAAGTCATGGAACGAATATTCCGTAAGAAACTGACTTGCTGTCTGATACCCAGCATGGATTTCGACCATGTAGAGGCTGCCTAACACAGCTCCTGCAACACTATGACTGGGTGTTAAAACAGCTACTAAATGGCTCAAATGTGGATGTAATATATCTCGACTTTGCAAAAGCCTTTGATAAAGTCGACCATGGTATGATCTGTCACAAACTGCGTGGTCTCGGCATAGGCGGGAAACTTGGAGAGTGGCTGCACAACTTCCTAAAAGACAGAAAACAGGCAGTTGTGAGCAATGGAGCCACCTCCAAGGAAACGCAAATAACAAGCGGTGTCCCACAAGGCACTGTCTTGGGGCCACTGATGTTCATAGTGGCCCTTTCAGACATGCCTTCAGTTGCTACGATGACCACCCTTGCTAGCTATGCAGATGACACAAAGGTCTCCCACGCAATACAAAACCCTGAAAATATTGCGCATCTGCAACATGAGCTGGACCAAATACAGGTGGGCTGAGGACAACAACATGCAGTTTAATGCAGGTAAGTCCAGGCCCTGCGCTATTGGCACACAAAGGTAAATGACGTGAAGACTGGATACACTGGCCCAGGAAGAATTGCAATCCCTGAGTCAAAATCAGTGCGTGACCTGGGCATTGACATGAGCAATGATGCATCTTTCCAAATGCATATTGCTAATCTGGTGATAAAATGCAGACGGCTAGCTGGATGGATTCTCCGAACTTTCAGAACAAGAGAGAAGGAGACACTGATGGTCCTATGGAAAACATTCGTCCTCAGCCGCTTGGACTACTACTCCCAACTTTGGTCACACCAACAATATAAAACAAACAGCAGAACTCGAAGCAATTCAGAGAAGCTACACAAAGAAAATCGTCTCAATGCAAAATATCAGCTACTGGGAAAGACTGAAGGTATTAAACCTCTTCTCCTAGAGTGGAGGCGGGAGAGATATGCAGTGATATACATCTGGAAAATCCTGGAGGGTCTTGTCCCAAACTTTGGCATTCAAAGTTACTCCACCGCAGAACGGGGCGCCGCTGCGTGGTGCCAAGGATTCCAACATCACCATCAAAATACAGGTCCAGATACTGCAACAGCTTGGGTTTCAGAGGACCACAGCTCTTTAACATTCTCCCTAAATGCCTGAGAGACTTACATGGTGTGGATGTGGGTTTCTTTAAAACTAAACTGGATCTCTTCTTGTTGGGAGTCCCAGATGAACCTACCTCACGACAGGAGACGCGGATGCGGGCAGCAGCATCGAACTCCCTTGTTGATCAAGTGCCACGTATCAGAGGTGGATTCACAAACTAGTGTAGCTCATTCAGCGGTGGTGCCCCAGCATGGCCGCGGCCTTCGGGCTAAAACATTTTTAATGATTTAATGATTTAATGATATATATGTATATATATATATATATATATACATATATACATACATACATATATATAGATATACATATATATGCACACACATACACACACACACACGCGCATATATATACCATACATGTTCATATGCTTTTCGATGTACGAACGGTAGGAAAAAGAACTCCGCACAAGTAGTAGGTCAGATGATTCACTCTCGCACTACACTGAATTTCCTGTTACATTCCATTCGTCACAATATCTACTCAAACACATATTCTTATGAGCCACAAGTTGAAACACCATTTCAAACTTTCCACTACCAGAAACATGTATACTGAATGAACTAGCATCTCCCTGGTGGAGGATCAAATGCAAGGTTATTGAAACATTAAAATTATCTCTTTATTCTAGCCAAACTAAATAGTTTAAACTGTTCACACGATTGTTTTCGACATCTGCTACATTATATGTCTGGTAAACGACTGTTCACAAGAAAAGAAGAAAAAAATTGGCAATAATATATATAGATCCACTCTTCTTTAAACTATATTTATGACGTTCATAATTTATTTCTTAGTCATATTTATTATCTAGTGTTCCATTAGGCATTCTATAATGACCAGCAAAGAGCAGAAATATTTTCTCTGCTTCAGTAAACTTTGATGCTTAACTAAGCAACAAATTCGTCAGTAGACAAATCATATAGTTTTATTGATGATGAATTTGTTAAACTCCGAATGTTGAGCAGGGCCTTTTAAAACTGCTGGTAGTAATTTGATAAGTAAATTGATACTTTGAGACATATTTGACATTGATTGTTCAACATGTTGAGCTATAGCTCTGTTCTCTATAGAATCGAAATAAGCTTATCACACTACATTGAACCACTCTCTTTTTCTCTCGAGATTAAACAGGTTTTCTCGAATCAAAATGGCGCCGATTTTCAATTGCTACCAACAACAAAAATGATATTTGTGACTACAAGAACACTGTCAATAATAACTGAAAACAAAAGCTACAAAAATACTAGTCGTATATGTGACTGGGTTAACTTTGATTTTCTCAATAACAGTATTTTACTGGTATCTATTTAATAAATCATTTATATATGTAACAACCCTCTTCTGAATGTGAATTATGAAGCAATTCCAAATAGCTTCGTATATAGTTCTAGGTTCAGTCCCATTGCGTGGCACTTTGTGCAATAGTCTTCTACTGTCAACTCTGGCCAACCAAAGTTTTCTGAGTAGGTTTGGTAGGCGGAAATTGAAAGAAGCACGTCGTATATATACGAGTGTGTGTGAAAAATAGCTTGCTTACCAACCACATTGTTCCGGGTTTAGTTCCACTGCGCGGCACCTTGGGAAAGTGTCTTCTACTATAGCCTCGGGCCGACCAAAGCCTTGTGATTGGATCTGGTAGACGGAAACTGAAAGAAGCCCGTCGTATATATGTATATGTGTGTGTGTGTATTCCAGACTTAACGTTCTCGAATGTTTTGTACATACATTGTTCAATATGTCATTCCTTTATTTCATATAGCAGGGTGTTATCTGAGAAAAATATGTTTCTTCTTCTAGCAGGTCGAGTGACTCTAATGACCCCTTAATGGGTTTACACAGTGTATATTTTCGCTTGTTGATCAGGTTCCTTTCATCAAAACTGTCGTAAATATTTCTAAGAAACTAATTTTAGTTTGACAAATGGCAAAAATAAATATATCATTAATTAAACCGTATCTCACTATAATATGGGGTCATTCGACTGCTTACAAATAACAACCGAACCTCTCTCAGAAACAAAATCTCTATAAATTTAGTAGTCCTCGATACAGCCTTCCAGATGACTTTTCCCAGTCATCAATGGTTTTGTTGTTTATCTCCAGAATAGGTCTTTGGGTACATTAATGATGTAAAACATTCTAAACATGACTTGAACTATGATCTAAGAGATTTCAGCCATGACCTTCCCAATTATTTTCGCAAGAATAACGTAGATACGTCATTCACTGTTTCCAGATATTTTTTAATGTTGGTTCGGTGTGATTTGGGAAAGATCTGGTTGTATTTTTCTAACAGTCCGGAAGCTTATTTTCTCTTATTTATATTGATGAAAGATACTCAAGCTATGCCCAGCCAGTCTATATTTTAGTCTTCGGACAGCATACTCCAATATGTTCTTTCTCAAGATTGCAGTTTATGATTCGATTGAGATTTGACTACGATGTCACGTAAGTCAAGCAGATTCTCCTTTGAATTCATGTTTGAGTTAAGAAAAATTTGACTGTTATTTCTAGCTATCCGAGTGACTATACAGATATATGTTGCTCGAAGTAAACTTGGATGTTGCTGTTGTTTGATTCCAGGTCAGTTCTGATTGAACAAATCTATGACCAAATTCGCGAACATGTTTGTTTGTCAGAAACGACATTATCTAAAACATCGTTTATTTAAAACGGTAGGGTTTAGTTTGAGGGAAACTTGCTCACTAATTCCAGGAAGTCGAACGAACAGTTTGAAACTCTTTTGTTGCAAACCTAGACTAGGTTATCTTCAGTGGGGGAATATAATATTAGACAGCAATACAGCAGGCAGACAGTACTATACTGTTCGTTCAGAAGCCGACTCTCTTGCTCTCTGGCACTTTGTATATCTTCGGAGAGATATTTTGGTTACATGCAGAGATATACTTACATAAGCCCCATTGTAATAACGATTGCTATGGTCTCTGTTCAGGTGTTGCTGCTACTACTGTTGAAGTTATAGTTGCTATGTTTGTAGCTTTTGCTGGTTTTCCTATTAGTATAGATGTGGTTGTTGCTACTATTATTCCTACAGATATTGCTGTGTTTGATGTTTTGTCTCTGTTCTTGTTCTAATGCTGTTATTATCACGGCTGCAGTTATTGATTACGTCATTGTTGCTGTAATATCATAATTGTTATTGAAAGGCAACGAGCTGTCAGAATCGTTAACATGTTGGGCAAAATGCTCAACTGCATTTTGTCCATCCTTCTATTTTGAGTTCAAATTCCACCGAGGTTGACCTTTGCCATTCTATCTTTTCGGGGGTCAATAAAATAAGTACCAGCCGAGTACTGGGGTCGATGTAATCGACTTAATCCCCTAATTAGCGGCCTTGTGTCAAAGTTTGAAACCGATGCGATTATTTTTATTGAAAGGCGGCAAGCTGGCAGAACTGTTAATGCGCCGGGGGGGAAAAAAAACCCCAGCTGCATTTCACCTGTCCTTACGTTCTGAGTCCAGATTCCGTCGAGGTAGACTTCACTTTTTATCATATCAGAATCGATAACGTTAAGTACCAGTTGCGTATTGGTGTCGATGTAATCGACTATCCTCATCCACAAAATTTCAGTTCTTTTGCCTATAGTAGAAATATTATCATCATCACCATCATCACCATCATGATCACCATCATCACCATCATCATAATCTTCATCATCAACATCACCATCATCATCACCATCATCACCATCATCATCATCACCATCATCATAATCTTCATCATCAACATCACCATCATCATCACCATCATCACCATCATCACCATCATCACCATCATCACCATCATCATCATCTTCATCATCAACATCATCATCATCACCATCATGACCATCTTCACCATCATCACCATCATCACCATCATCATCATCATCACCATCATCATCATCATCATCATCATCATCATAATAATAATAATAATGATAATAATAATAATCATTATTATTATTATTATTATTATTATTATTATTATTATTATTATTATTATTATCATTATTATTATTATTATTATTATTATTATTATTATCATTATCATTATTATTATTATTATTATTATTATTATTATCATTATCATTATCATTATCATTATCATTATCAATATTATTATTATTATTATTATCATTGCTAATATTAGTGTTGTTGTTGCTATTATTGTTGTTGTTGCTGCTGCTGCTGCTCTTGAAATGTTTTTGTTGTCATTCATTCTTGTTATTTTTGCTGTTTGCTGTTTATGGTCGTTGTTTTTTTTTCTTTAAGACGGCTGTTTCGTTATTAATATCGTTTATTTTTTTTATCGTTCTTGCTCTTGTTTATGCTATCATAGTTATTCTTAATACTGTTACACTTCTTGCTAACAGCACAGCTACTGTTACAACTTCTGCTGCAGTTGTCGTCGTTGTTGTTATTGTTGTTGTTCGTAGTGTCCTTGTTGTTGTTGTTATTGTTGTTGTTATTGTAAAATTTTGCAATTTACGTCGCCTGTCCAAACGAAAACCCAATAAAACTGTAACCCCCAATAAAACTATAACGGATGAGATTTTCAGCTCAGATTTGAAAATGAGAATTGTAATAAAATTCTTGTTTGATTTCTAGGTGAGTTGTTGTGTTGTTGTTGTTGTTGTTGTTGTTGTTGTTGCTGTTGCTGTTGATTTCGTTTTTGTTGTTGATGTTGATGTTGATGTGGTGGTTGTTACTGTTCTTCTTTTGCTCTCCTTCCCCCCCCCATTTATTACATGTATTACGCATTCATTTCCACAACATGAATGAGCCTACACAAACACACCAACACACATCATAAGCATGTTGTATAAGCAATCTCCCTTATAAATTCAACACACAGAAATACATCTTTATATGTATATAGACACACATATACGCATTTATATGTGTATGTATATATACATGTAAATATATGTATTCATGTATATGCATATATACGCACATATATCTATATATATATTCATATATGTATAAGGATATATATATATGTATATACCCATATGTGCATATATCTGTATATATGTATATGTATATATATCCATATATATATATATGGGTATATATATACATATAGTGCATATGTATGTATATATGTATGCGTATATACACATATATATATATATATATATATATATATATATATAATATATATATGTATTATATATATATATATATATATATATATATATATATATATATATATATATATATATATGTATATATATATATATATATATATATATATATATATATATATATATATAAATGGGTGTGAGATGAAAAAATGAAACATGAACATCGCTGTAACATCCTTCTTTGGTTCGTAATAATTGAGCTGAGTTATATATGATTCAATCTTTCTGTTAAGAGCGGAATTCTTCTAATCGAAACCGGATGCAGAACTTACCTTCGGATGAGAATATTCATTTGTACGTAAGATCAGCATCCGGTAGTTCTAAAATAGACCGCATTTGGGACTATATTGAATGCTATTACACGGCATATGTGGTTGTGTAGACACGCTCGTATAGTTTTGCGTGCATTTGTATATTGACGCAAGTGTGCGCGTCTGTGCATTGGCGCACACGCGCACGTTTTCACACACACACGTATACGTATGGGGAAATACGCACACGCGCACACGCACACACATATACAAGCATATGCACACACATACACACATACACACAGACGCACACATATGCGTATTCATTCATATGTACAATATGCACATAGTTAATGCATATGCGCATGCAGAGTAGTGTTCGTGCACACGCGCATTTGCGTGCACATGTCATATACACGCGTGCGTGCCCGATTATGCACTCGCAAAAAAATGCGTTTGAGCATGGTAAGAGTTGGGAATTGGTATGCGTTGGTGTTCCGTAAACGTCGGGGATTGGTAAATGGCAGTCCTGCTCGTGCGGTTGTTTGATAGCGGTAACCTTGGTGCAGGCGGTGCAGAGTATCAGCTGGTACTAAGGTGGTATATCCGGGTTGTCAGCAGCCCGAGGCCAAAAACTTGCCAGAAGTGCTTATCTCTGGTGACACTAATACCATAAATCATATTTCTTGTTGATGGATACTGCAGGTTGTTGGCGGATATGCAGTTGTTCGCAGAGGAAGTGCTGGCATTTGGGGGTGCCCGGGTGATATATTATATATATATATATATATATATATTATATATATATATATATAATGGAGACGAACACCATGTTTCTATGTGATAAGCTAGAAAATTGTTAAAGTATTCCTTAATATGAAATCAATGGTAGCGTTATTGTTAATGCCCAAGGAACTTAATCCACTAATGCGGTGCTGAACGGTCATTCCGTTGTCCGATATTACGTGTGTATATATATATATATATATATATATATATATTATATATATGTATGTATGTATGTATGTTTATATATTATATATATATATATATATATATATATATATAGTTGTAAGTATATTCGTTATATATATTTGTATGTATATATATATATATTATATATATATATATATTATATATATATATAATATATATATATACATATATATATGTATATATCTATATATAATATATATATATATATTATATATATATATATACATGCATACTTACATTATATACATAATATATTATATGAATTACATGTACATATATCTTTGCATATATGAACATGTATATACATATATGTGTATTTATATCTCGATAGATAATTAGATGGATAAAAATCGATGTGTGTGTGTGTTTGTGTGTGTGTTTGTGTGTGTATAGAAACGTATACATCTACATGACTAATTTTTAATATACCAATTTCGGTGAAAAAAAAACAACATACGCAATGGCATCCTTACATTCTGTAACTACACTTTTCTACAGGAAGCATTAAATCGTAGCTTTTAATATGGGTTTTTGCGTGTCAGCGAGTATATGTATGTGCGGATGTTTGTTGTAAATACATATCCTTTAACTGCATATATATCTTATATCTATCATGAATCTGCGAATCCTGCTGTCATCTTGTTAAGCTCATGCACACATTATATATATATATGTTTTTGTGTACATGCATGTGTACATACATGCATACATACATGCAGACATATATGCATGCATACGTACGTATTGCACATGGACATATGAAGTGAAAAGGAGACAGCTAGCGAGAATTACCATAGCAAATTGGAAAGTTATTCGCTGAAGGGATCAATTCACAGGGTGTAAATAAAATGGAAATTTCACCATTTTGTTTATTCACAATATAACACAGAATGAAAGAGAATGGGCGATATACGCAGAGATATAGGTAGAGATGAGTATTGTGGGGAAGCAACGGAGAAGGTGAGAGGATGAAAATGAGCTAAAATTTGCGAAGGTGTAGGCTGGTAGTGTTTGGGGCGAAAAATGATCGGAAATTGCATATTTACAGGGGTTTTTTTTTTTTGTTTGGTTACACATATAAACACACACATACACACACATGTACAATTGATATGGAAACAGGAATGCTTATATAGAATGAATATATATGTGTATATACTTATGTATGTGTTAAATTTATGTCTGTGTATTCTATTATTTGTATATCTTCATGAATATACATACATATATATATATATATATATATAATATATTACGACGTTACACACAGACATTAGCGGACAACGCATTCACACTCAAACACACACACACACACATCAACCACCATGCACTCATACACATGTACATATATATATATATATATATATATATATATGCCTCTTTGTAGATGCATACATATATATGTTTATATATGTATGTGTATGTATATCTATATATATATATATATATTCATAATATACAAACATAGCTCCTTACGTTCATACACAAACACTCACACACACACAAATGTATATGCATGTGTCTTTGTGTATGCGAGTGTATATATTGCATACATACATACATAAATGCATATATGCGTTCATACTTGCATATGTACGTACGTATTAAGATAGTGACAGAAACGGAGAGAATAGGTGAAAAAACTTAAGCTAGGGCTTGGAACAGAATATCCATTCAGCTCGATAAGATAGAGAGGAAGAGGAAGAGAAAGAGGAGAGAGAGGGGGAGAAAGAGAGAGAGTGAGAGTGAGAGGCAGAGAGAAATTGAATGAGAACGTTCATTTAGATTTTGACAGATCTATTAATTTAAAAATCCACTTTCTTCTGTACATCGCCGACCCACCATACGGCAATGATGCCCCCACCACGTCCGCCATAAAGAATATTACTACTCCCTACGAACCGTTTCTAACGACATGTCCATGTTATACATACATATTCGCTCTCTCTCGCTCTAGCTCTCCCTCTCTCTCTATCACTCTCTCTCCTTTCTCTCCCTCTCTCTCTCCCTAGGTATACATAAATATA
>NC_042997.1:31656975-31696975 GCF_006345805.1 Octopus sinensis
TTCATTTGCCTGCCTGCTTTAGATTTATGGTTTTGTCAGAACAAAGGTAAAGTAGGAATACAAGGAAATTTGGTGATTTTCTCTTTTCTCAAACCTGCCACCCCACAATATGTCTAAATGTTCACTTAGAGGAATCTGTCTGCCACAGGATCTCATATTTATTTCCCCTGAACAGAATTTATATTTCATAAGATAATCTTGCTGTAGCCTATATAATTTTCGTAAGAACCATGAATTTTATAGCGTAAATTCATTTTTTGAAGAACTCATTAAATGAATCTGTTAGTAGAAAGATGTCCTGGATTGAATTTCTAAGATAGAGCATGTATAAGGTCGACGCAGATTCTGCAATTATGGCGTTTAACTATTATGGATGTGGTGTTGTGGCTAATTTGCCGCAGGTGAGTTATATTTTTAAGGATTTGGTTGTATTTGCTTTTGATTATTTCAGCAATTTCAAGAACCTTTTAAATTCTTGGGACTTGCTTCAGCATTGGTATACTTTGATGTATAAAGTTGTATGTTTTTATATTTCATATGTTTTGTGTGGTTCTGAAAGGTAGGATATTTAGTGTATTCAAATTGTTTCATGTTCTTGTTTGTTCTCTTCAGCACCAGATATCAAGAGAGGAAACTCTGAAAGGATGAGGAATTGAAGTGTCCTTTATTGTAAATCCGTAAATATTTATTACAAAATATTGGTTGAAAAGCAGAAACAAATATCTGATTAGAATATAAGCTGTTCAAATATACTTGAAAAATATTTGAGATTCTTGTCTTAAGTGAGACTGTTTATCTCGATGTCAAACTGCAGTGAAAAGTCTTTAAATGTTCAAATACCATCCAATCGTCTTTGAACTGGGTTTAAATGTTAATACGTTCCTTCACTGCTTTCACATCTACTCGCGTACATATGTATATATTTGTGTATCATGTGTGTGTGCGTTTTGTGATGTGAGCCCACAATGCCATATCTCCAAAGTCCTCCTGGAAAAGGGATCCCAACCCCGAAAAATTGAAATAGAAGTTCATATCATTTATATATTTCCTATAATTTGCTTTCCTTTGGATTTAAAAAAAGAGAAAGTTGTGGTGAAAGAGTACAACAGGGGTCACCACCACCCCCTGCCGGAAACCTCGTGCAGCTTTTAGGTGTTTTCGCTCAATAAACACACACAACACCCGGTCTGGGAATCGAAACTGTGACCCTCCGACCGCGAGTCCGCTGCCCTAACCACCGGGCCATTTCGCCTCAACACACACACACCCACACACGCACACACACATATATATAAACATATTTATATTTATATGTATATATACATTTACATTCGTAAATGGGCACGGCTAAACAAAAAGCTAGCTTTGCTAATCGCTAATCCGTTAACTGATACAGTTAGCTTTATAAACGCTAAACTGCTAAACAGGTAAATGAAATTTGCGGAAGCTAACGCCAACTGATAACCGCTAACTTATCTTCGGAACTTATCTTCGGTTGGGCTTATTGGCTCGAAAACCCTTAGAAGCAGATCAAGAGAGCTGAAATTTTAATGTATCTTAAACATAGAGCTTTCCAAAAAGTAGTGTATGCCAAGATCAGATGATCAAGATGAACTCAAATAATTAGATGAACAAATGAAATTAAACATTAGTTTTTCAGTCAACACACTTTATTTACTGTACAAAAAATATTCAACAAATCAAAACGGTATAGCATAGCATAGGTATCATGCCGTGGTCAAATGGCGGTGCATCAGTATGACCCGCAGCTCTGACCTGAAACTAGAGAGAAAATAAAAGCTGTACTATTCTGACTAGACCATCTCCATCGCCTCAATATGATGCTGGTTGCCCTTGATAAACACCAGCCTCTCAAAGTTACCATTAGATTGGGTGGCTTTCTTGGCCCTCAAAATCTCTTTGCCTTTAGAGAATAGGCGCTCAACTGCAGCACTGGATGGGATGGCGGTGATATACTTGGTGATCAAGACCTGCTCACCCAAAAAGGCGACTTCAAGACGGCCTCCAGCCAGGTCTTCACCAATTTCTGCGTCCTGAACTTCAGTGACCTGTGGCTCCTGCTCTCCCAGAACCGAGTGATGTTGCTGAAGAAATCATCTTCCTCTTCCTAATTGCTGATGGTGCTGCTACCGTCCTCACTGGTCTCCATTAGAGCTGTCACTACGACAACTCCAATGGCATTCGTTACTCTGCAAACCTGGCTCTTATTATACTGCTCCAGCCAGAATAGGCGAAACTTGGGGTGGAAGGCTGAAGTCAGCTGACACTCCAGATCTTCTAGGAGGAGCCCAAAGTTTTCATGATGCCTGCCAGTATCGCGTCTACCAAGGGACTGCAGTAGAGGAGCTGTTTGGACTTAGCCTCCTTCAACTTCATGACGAAACAGCTACAGTTGGAAGAAGGCTACCGAGATAGGACTGGTCTTCCCCTTGGATTTTATCCAAGGCCTTGACAATATTAGACATCACCTGGGTGTACTCCATCAGGAAGCCGACATCAGAATTAGTGAAGTAGTGAATGTCTGCAGCTTCAGCTGTGTCATCACCCTGTGGACAGCTCTCCTATTCATATCCAGCCGATTACTGAGGATAACAACAGAATCATAGGTAGAGTTCCATCTGGTACTGTTGGCGACTATCAGCCTCCTCTTCAATGCGTCCAGAATGCAGTCTGCACATTCCACAGCCGCTGTGCCTTGGATATGACCAACCTTCAGGCCGACTTGAACAAAGCGCTGTCAAAAGCCTTGTCGGCATCCATGCCGGCTATCATGTTGAAAGTATGGGCTGCTACGCACTTCATTTGCACTGGCAGTTTGAGACCCATGCCGCTGGACTTGTCAAGGACTGCATCAATAGAGATGTATTCAACTTCGTCCACATCCCCAGTCTCAGGATCCACGTCAGGTCCACATCCTAGACGCCCTCCACGTCCGGATCGGCAGCAGCCTCAGGAATGTCTGACAAGAGTTCAACTTCTGTACCAAACTGCAAAAATGCATTGACAAATTTTTTTGCCGTTGCCCGTCATGGTCTTGGTCACCTTGTCTTGCACATGGAACATGTAATGTATCCACTATGGCCTAGGCGAGAACATCAAGAGTGTGATGTCCACCGCGCCGAGAGCAAGCCTGGACGGCGTGTTGTCTCTTGTGGATTTTGGGGTCCAGCTAGTGTACCGTCATCCCCAGATAGAACCTGTTGTTGACCGACCAGCAGCCCACGGTGGTTGCCATCCAGGGGACATGCTTCAGCCATCTGTAATTAATAAATGTTGAATTGTAGACAGACATAAGTTGTAAAGTTAAAAACTTGAAATTTTTGAGGAAGTTGGCCGCAGTCAAATGACTGAAACAAATAAAAGAATAAAAGAAAAGAATTATATATATATATATATATTAGTACCGGTATTGCTAGAAATAAAAGTAAAAATACGACTCGGATATCCACACAATGAATTGACGAAGAGCGAAGGACGAGCTAGAGCACTTTTCTATGGTGAGATAATAGTTTTCGACTCTAATTTCTAGCAATGCCGGTACAAGTTTGTACCCTTGTTTATTAACTTGCCTTTAGGTTTTAATTGCAAAAGGGTCACCTATATTATAATATATTTGATATATATTATTTCATTGTATTTAAACTATACTCTTCGACCGTTTTGAATTAGCGCTAGCTTTCAACAGCTTTTGTCATGAGTTGAACGAGGCGAGCTATCCCTTTTAACTCTGATGAGAACTAAGATTATAATGATGAGAGTTCGAAATCACGTGAAATGGATATATCTACTTACTTCATTTTGTGAGTTTATCTGACTATAAAAGGTGCTTTAGCTCGCTCGCCCTCTTTTCGTCAGTTCATGAGGTTAGTGCTTTGTGTAGCTATTCTAGTCGTTTTAGCCTCTTATTTCTAGCAATGCCGACACTAATTTGTACCTTTGTTTATTAACTTATCTTTAGGTTGTAATTGCTAACGGGCCATCTATATTATTATATATTTAATTATATCATAGTATTTTATTATAGTTACGTATATATATATATTTACGTATATATATATTATAATATAATATATATATATACATATATATATATATATAATATATATATATATATATATATATATATATATATATATATAAACTGACGCAAAGTAATGATCAAGGCCTGAAAAAAAAGCAGCCACTCAGTCGTATCTCTTCGCAAGCTGCAATGATTTATGTGAGCAGGTAGTTTGTACAATTTGTCGCGGGTAAGAAGGCGGCAGACCCTAAATTCATGGAAATATTGCGTATAATTTTAATTTATTAATAGCTTGTAAGGTACTTCTTCAGCCGTTTATGGCTGACCAAGATCATCCTGCCTAGGGTGCGGTGAGACACCGATGTCTTACTGGGGTTCAGCGTCTTGATCAGACCGACAAAGGTGAGGGCTCCACTACATGCAGTGATAGCATGTTGTTGAACAAACAGGTCTACAATCTTTCTGTCCACCATAGACTGACGGACACTAGTGCCAGCAGTTTGAGCAAATGGCTCGCAATGCTGGGCTGGCATGCTCTCTTTGCACATGGCTGCAACGACTGGCTACTGGCAATGCTACCAGAAGATTGCCTGTTTCCCACGGGCTGACACATGACGCACCGGATGAATAAGATTTTGGCGTTCCTCTTACTCCTTTACGTAAGGACAAGGTACCGTTCCAAGTCGGGTCACGGGTTTTGAGAATTCTGGCTCTCAACCTGAGCGAGCCCTGCCTCACCCACAGCAGACACTTCAACAACCCTTCATCCTCAGGCCGAACAAAAAGGTTTTCACCTTCCATAACGATAAACTTGATAATGACAACTTGATAAGCCGATGGCGTACACTGTTGTCGATGACACTGTAAGACTGCCTGTAGTGTGACAACGTTATGAGTGAACACAACCCAAAACTGCAGAATTACACAATGCTGGTGCATTGAGCAATCACGCGATGTCACATGTACACGTAGTCATTCAATACGGTGCTTGACGGATTCTGCGAGACAGCCCCACAACAGACATGAACAAACGTATGAATTTTGTTAACAGCGGAATTAATTGGTCTGCTAACGGTTCCCAAAGTTAACGATAACGTTAATCCGCTAAGAGGAAAGTTAGTTCCGCCAATTAGCTCTTGGTGGATTAGCGGATCCGTGCCCACCACTATATATATATATATATATATACATACACACACACACACACACACACACACATATATATATATATATATATATATATGTATGTATGTATGTATGTATGTATGTATGTATGTAGGTTTTTTGTGGGTGGGAGCTATAGACGCAGACGTGAATCTGTGGTAAAGCTAGCCAATCACATGGTTCCGGGTTCAGCCCCACTGCGATGTACCTTGGGCAAGTGTCTTCTGCTCAAGCCTCGGGCCGTTAAGACTTTGTGAGTGGAGTTGTTTGAAGGAAACTGAACGAAGCCCGCCGTAAATATATATATACACACACATTTGTGTATGGGTGTATGTATTCGTTTGTATCTGTTTTTGTCCCCCACCGGTGCTTAACAACTGGTGTTAGCCTATTTATGTCCACGTAACTTAGCAGTCCAGGAAAGAGACCGATGAAATAAGTACCATCCTTAGAAAAATATAGACTGGGCCAATTCCTTGACTAAAATTTTCAAGGCAGTGCCTCAGCATAGCCGCAGTCTAATACATATATATGTCAGATCCCTTATTCTGAAGTAAGTATTCGGTATCAATGATCGGTAAGCTATTCTGGGGATTGAACTTGCGCTTCACTTGACCACTGCTTTTATCGGTTACTGGAGTCTCTTCACTTGAATATGCAATCAAACTGATAATCTGCAATAAATATAGCCACTACATAAAATTAATAGCAGCGAAATATTTTCTTAAAAAGGTTACAACACAAAAAATATTAAATACAATAAAAGAAACGGTAGTTATTATTTAGATGTCGATAATAAAATCTATACAGGAAAATATCTGGTATAATTTAACAGAATATAAGAAGAAAATACGCAATATACATATATACATACCTACATATAAACATATATACATATATAGGTATATGTATGCATGATGTATATATGTATACATACACACACACATATATATATGAACGTATAAATATATATCTATACATGCAATAAACAGATACATTCATATGTACCCCCCCACACACAATATATATATATGTATGTATGTATGTATGTATGTATGTATGTATATGTATGTAAATATATACACACAGATACGTACCCGCATATTTACATACACAAATATATAAATCTGAATTTATACATGCATGCATCAATATATTCATACGTACACACGTACAAACATACATATATACATACATGTATAAACACATACATACATATATACACACACGTGTTTCTATATATATGTATGTATATATGCTTGCCTGTATGTATGTATGTATGTATGTATGTATGTATGTATGTATGTATGTATGTACGTACGTATGTATGTATGTATGTATGTATGTATGTATGCATGTATGTATGTATATATGTATTATGTATGTGTGTGTGTGAGTGTGAGTGTCAATTAAACCTTTTAATATGGCGTTGATTTTTTTAGCAGAAACTCATCTTATTGTAGTATGCATTTCATCTTATATTTTTTTTCTTTCCATCATTTCCTCTGCCATTTATTTAACCAAAGTGGTTGGCTTACTTAGCCCTTAGTCAATATAGTTGATCAATTGTTCTTTCAGGAAATCTTTTCAGTTGGTCAGCTGGAATCCTGACCCTATGGTCAAACCTTTTTGCGGTTGAGGTAGCCTACAGTCACGTAGTTTGTGATGAAAATTGTCTTGTTTTCTCGAAACAAAATACTTGGAGTGTGTATGAGGCTTAATCGTCAGCTTAAATAATAGAGTGAGTCAAGAAAAATATTATGAGGAACAAAAATAGTAAAAACAAATATCACCGCAACCACCAGCACCACCAACGCCACCACCACCACCACCACCACCAATTACACTAATACTGATGATGGTGCTGATGGTAATGATGATGATGATGAGGTGGAGGAGGAGCAGGAGGAGGAGAAAGGAAGAGGAGGATGGACAAAAAATTGTATTGAGGATATTTTTGTACAAATGTATATTTGTACGTATATGTGTGTATGTGCGTGTGTGTGTGCGTGTGCATGAGTGTGTGCATGTGTGCATGTGTGTGCGCACGTGTGTGTGTATGTGTGTGTGTGTGTGTGGTGCGTGCGTGCGTGTGCGTGCGTGTGTGTGTGTGTGTGAACATGCATGTGTGTCTACGTATGTATGTGTTATATATTTGTTTGTTTGCTCGTCTGCTTGCATGAACATTATCGATAAATAAACGAAATCACTCATGTGTGTGTTAGTGTCTGTGTGTGTGTGTGAGTGTGTGTTACAATAAAAATAAAGAAAACTAAAACCAGATAAGGTCAGACGTGAAATAAGTCCGAGAATTGGATTTCTCCGTCAATGTTTTTAGCTAGAATGTTTTTCCTACACAAGCACTTTGCTGAAATTACTTGGCCATCTTTCGCATTTAGTTATTTAACAAACACAGAATTGTGATCTGATATTTTCCAAAACACCTCAGTTTTACAACTTGCTGTTTCTGGATTAATCTAAAAAATACTCCGTGTAGGTTGTTTATTTTATTTTATTTTATCAACGATTATTTATTTATTTATTTAGATTTACTATTATTTTGCGTTGCGTTTTTCCTTTTTGGTTTCTGTTTTGCGTGGTGTTTCGCGTTCTGTACTTCTCATATATCCGAACCATTATAACATTATATATATGGGCATTAATGTAAATTTTTCTGCGTGTTTGTGTTGATAGGTATGTATGTGTGTATATAACATAAATATATGTATATATATGTATATATATACTTCTCTCTCTCTCTCTCTCTCTCTCTATATATATATATTATATATAATATATATATATATATATGGCTGTTTTTGTATATGTCGAATAGTGTTATAATACATCCTTTTGATGTGTGTATATATATATATATATATACATATATACATACATACATACATACATACATACATACATACATACATACATACAATACATGCATACGTACATGCAGGGGTTGGACAAAATAATGGAAATACCTGTCTCAAAAGTAATGACAGCCTTTGAGAAAGAGAAAATGCCTTCTTTGTGAAACAAAATTCCGGAGAAAACCAAAACTTTCAGATAGGGACTGTCGGACTCTTACAAGAATTGTTAGAAAGGATCATAAAAGTACAGCTCCCAAAATTACTGCAGAGCTTCATGACCACCTCAAGAACCCAGTTTCGACAAAAACTGTTTACCGGGAGCTGCACAAAGCCGGATTTCATAGGAGGGCTGCAATCAGAAAACTACTACTTTCAAAAACAAACGTTGCAGAACGTTTAGAATGGCGTAAAAACCTACAGAATTAGTCCCTAGATCAGTGGAAGAAGATTACTTTCTCGGACGAGTCATCCTTTATCTTATTTCCGACCACCGGCCGAGTATACGTGTGGAGACGCTCAAAAGAAGCATTTGAACCAGGATGATAATGCAGCAATTCACATAGCTAAAGTTGTTACTGAATGGCACGAGGAACATGCAGTGAAGTTGAACATCTTATCTGGCCCCCACAGTTCCCAGATCTCAATATTATTGACCATTTATAGTGCCTTGTAGAAAAACAAATAAGGAGTCGATATCCTCCACCATCATCACTACAAGAACTGGAGACTATTTTAGCTGAAGAATGGACAAAAATTCAATTGGAAACAATTCAAATTTTGTACGAGTTCATACCGTAGAATTCAAGTAGTAATTACTGCTAAAGGTGGTCCTACCCCGTATTGAAATAAATTTGTTTGAAATTTTAAGGTGCTTCCATTATTTTGTCCAACCCCTGTATATATATATATATAATATATATATATATTATAAATATATATATGGGTGTGTGTGTGTGTGTGTATGTATGTATGTATGTATGTATGTATGTATATGCTATCATCACCATCAAACTTCATTAACTGCGACAGCAGAAGGGGTAGCATCTGCGAACGGTGTCTTAACTATGAACAGCGATATCGTTGTACTGGTCGTTGTCGAAATCATCATCATCATCATTACCGTCAATGTCATCATTATAATGTCGTACAGCTTTTCCATGTTATCACCTTAAACACTATTGTGGTCCCTATATTTCTAGTCATCATTATCATCAACATTGTTGCCCTAATAGTATTCTTCATCGTCATCATTATTACTACTGTCACTTTCATCATTATCGTCGTGGTCATCGTCATCATTATCATTATCTTCATTATTATTATCGTCATTGCTATCTTCATCACCATTACCATTCACACTGGCATAACATCGTCCATCTTCGTTTTCCCATTCCTATTTCCTAATGACCATGTTAATGATGATATTCATCATTAATTAATCCCAATTTTCGTCACCATTCCACCACCAACCCATCTTCATCGTATCATCCTGATCTTCATCATTTATCAAGAAAACGAAAGAGAATAGGGAAAAAAAGAATAACAATGAAGAAAAGTTGGGTATGCGTTGAATAGAAGGGGAAGGGCATTCAGGGGTTGAATAATAGAGGAATAATAATAATAATAATAATGATAATTATTATTATTATTATTATTATTATATATATATATATATATATATATATATATATATATATATATATACGACGGGTTTCTTTCAGTTTCCGTCTACCAAATCCACTCACAAAGCTTGGTCGATCCGAGTCTATAGCAGAAGACACTTGCCCAAGGGGACACAGATTGGGACTGAACTCGGAAGAATGTGGTTGGGAAGCAAGCTTCTTACCACACAGCCATATCTCGACCTATATATATATATATATATATATATATATATATGCATATATATATATATACATATATATATTATATATATACACATACATATATACATATATATGTGTGTGTCTGTGTGTGTGTAGAGAGAGAGAGAGAAGAGAGAGATCTCTGTATCAGTCTGTGCCTGTTTTTATCCGTCACCATCACTTAACAACCGGTGTTGCTGTGTTTACGTCCACGTAACTTAGCGATTCGGTAAAAACACATCGATAGAATGAGTACCAGGCTTTAAAGGAAAATGCTACTGGAGTCGATTCGTTCGACTAAAATCCTTCAAAGGCGGTGCCCCAGCATAGCCACAGTCTAATCACTAGAAGAAGTAATAAAGAAAAAAAAGTAAAGACATGTAAAGTGTGCAATAATCTACAAATATCCGGAAAATTAATCTGAGCAGGAGGTGAACACACGGAAAAAAATAAAATAAATGATGATACTAAGACAGACAACCACTTAAGATAAATACCACAAGTGCGAGGTAAGCCGACTAGTCAAGAGATACAGAGGTAAAGTTTTATATCCGATACTTAAATATTAGGCACGGCCTTGCTGAAAGCGCTTAATCCGTGAAACACGATCACCTCCCTAAGATTCGTAAAATCTTAGCGAGTGTAAACACGGCGTAATCTCAGTGTTTACTTGTATAATTGATTATTTTCTTGTTTATACGCACGCACGATTATATGCAGACCGGGTGTGGGTGCGCTCAAAAATTTCAGACATTTGCCTTCTATTTACGGCCTAGCTGTGTGTCTGTCTATTTATCTATTTATGTATCTATCTCAACAAATATATATATATATATATATATATATATACATACATATATCTGTAAATGTAATATGTGACAATTATTCGGTAATATAATCGCCATGTTGATTCGTTAGTTACAGCACGCATTTTTTTTCTCTCCTTCTTTCTGTGTTTTTTTTTCTCTGTGTATCTTTCTGTTGAAGAGCGTAGGCTCGAAACGTTAAAGACTTGTTTTATTATATTTCCTGAGCGCCATACTAATACAATTGTTGTTTGTTTTCCACCTGCCTTCGTCTTTTGTTTATTTTCATAAAGCTTCCCGTTATATAATATATATATATATATATATATATATATATATATATATATATATATATATATATATATATATATATATATATATATGTATATATATATGGTCAATGCAATTAAACGGGTAAAATTAACAGACGACAAGAGGACGTGCACAGGAAATGTATAAGCTTGACGCCCGATGGAATGAGAGACGTTGACGTTTCGAGCATAGCTCTTCGTCGGAATGGGAAAAGGCATAAGTCCAAAGATGGAAAAGTTAACAGCCCGTGTGTAGTTCATGATAGATCGTTAGCTCCTACACGCATGTTTTTTCTCTCCTTGTTTTTTTCTGTGTATCTTTCTGTCGAAGAACGTAGGCACGAAACGTAAAAGACTTGTTCTATTTCTATTCCTGAGCGCCATACTAATACATTTGTTTGTTTGTACCCCACCTGCCTTCGTCTTTTGTTTATTTTTGTAACTTCCCGTTATATATATATATACATATATATATAATATATATATATATATATATATATATATATATATATATATACATTATATAAAAGGGCTTAGTAAAATAAATTACTTGCCGCATACTGAACTCATTAGAAATAGCAGCTAAAAAAACTTTTTTAAGGCTATTTCTAATACTTAAAGAAATTCTCTCATATTAGTGTTTGCATAATTAACTCACAAAAGTTTGGGGGTAATGACATCGAAAATCAAATGCTAAGGTTATTCGAGAACGTACGTTTCAAGATTAGTCAAAAACAACATTTCTATCATCGGCTCGGAAATTCCTTGGTTTGGATTTGGAAACACTGAAAAAAGAACATACCCTCTCGAAGATCTGCTCCCAACTAACAGTGTCAACAAATTCAAAATAAGCAGTGAAGAATCTCTGTTCTCCCCTTTCACCAGCGTGGGTTAAAATCATCAAAATCTATGCTTATTTCGGTAAAGTCCGAGCATTAATCAGAGGGAGATTAATTATAATTCAACAATTGAGGGCAAAATAATTAATTATAATCAATTTACCAAGTGTTCAGTATGCAAAGGGACCATTCAAGGCGAATTCAAATTATTACATTATATAAAAGGGCTTAGTAAACTAAGCATACTGAACCACTTGGTGAAATTGATTAATAATTAATTAATTTTGCCCTCAATTGTTGAAATATATATATATACATATACACATACACATATACACACACATACAGCTATATACATGTACATATCAAACACAAATACACACACATGCATATTATTATAGATCGCTTTCAGCCGATGATTTTGTACGTAAGTTAGGGAAAATCTCATCTGGGAGCTTGGTATACTAGCTTTTCTCGTGAGTGCCGTACTGTTCGAGTGAATCATGAGAATTCATATGTTCGGCGCTGACAGTCTGCGTCATTTGAAGATTATTTGGGTAAACTGTTAGTTTTATATTGTAGAGGTACAACAGGGTGAGAGTTCGCGTGGTAGGCTTCAAAGTGGTTCCAAGCAAGTTCTCAAGATGCATTTTTGCGAATTCTTGTATCTGTCTCCAATCTCCAAATAAATATTTTTGTCCTTTCATATTAGTCTCTTTTCAGCAGTACTTAAGCTGCAATTTTTGTTTTCATTTCTTTTAATATTCGATTTCTTGTTGATAGGCGCAGGAGTGACTGTGTGGTAAGTAGCTTGTCTACCAACCACATGGTTCCGGGTTCAGTCCCACTGCGTGGCACCTTGGGCAAGTGTCTTCTACTATAGCCTCGGGCCGACCAAAGCCTTGTGAGTGGATTTGGTAGACGGAAACTGAAAGAAGCCCGTCCTATATATGTATATATATATATGCGTGTTTGTGTTTGTGTGTCTGTGTTTGTCCCCTAGCATCGCTTGACAACCGATGCTGGTGTGTTTATGTCCCCGTCACTTAGCGGTTCGGTAAAAGATACCGATAGAATAAGTACTGGACTTACAAAAGAATAAGTCCCGGGGTCGAGTTGCTCGATTAAAGGCAGTGCTCCAGCATGGCCGCAGTCAAATGACTGAAACAAGTAAAAGAGTAAAAGAGTAAACAATAAACTCTGTGTGTGTGTGTGTGTGTCAGAAGACTTGACTATAATATATATGTATATTGTATATATATATATATATATATATATATATATATATATAATATATATTATGTTGGAATTGGCTATAACGGATTTTGAAAAACGTTTTAAAATCTATTTATAACTAATCGATTCATTTGTTATTTCATAAATGCAAATTTTATTTTGGTTTTCAAGACTAAAATTAAATTTTTTGATTATCATTCAATTTACTTTGCCGTGTCACGCTTTGATGAATCTGAAATTAGACAAGTTTATGTTAGTCTACGTTAATCTACCTTTTTTTTTATGCCTATGTATTGTTGACAGTTTGACTTTTGACGACGTTTATGTCCCCTGTATCTGCTGGTCGATGACGGCCCTGATTGTGCAAGTCCGGGTCGGTGAATAAGTATTCGTTCCCCGCAACAACAGTTTCTGTCCTGCGATCTTGGGGATGTAGGTTTGTGTGATAGGATCCTTTTTTTATGTTTATTGTATATATGTTCAATGCATATGACGTGTGTGTGTATATATATATATATGTATGTATGTATGTATGTATGCATGTATGTATGTATGTATGTATGTATGTATGTATGTATGCATGCATGTTCTATCATCTATCTATCTATCTATCTATCTATCTATCTATCTATCTATCTATCTGTATATATATATATATATATATATGTGTGTGTGTGTGTGTGTGTGTCCGTCTCTCTGTTTCTCTGTCTTTGTCTGGCTATTTGTCTGTCTGTCTGTATGTCTATCTATCCTCTCCCTTTCTCTCTTTAGTTATAGATCTATCTATCTATCTATCTATCTATCTATCTATCTATCTATCTATCTATCTATATATATATATATATATATATATATATATATATATATATATATTATATTATATATATATATATATATATATGTATATCTGTGTATATAGTTGATCCAAACATGAAACACAACAACGCGAGGAGGACATAGAACATGTATAGTGTTATTGGAGGCTCAGGAAAGGAAAAACAGAAGGAGGATTTAACGTTTAGAGCGGAGCTCTTCATCAGAAACATAGAAAAATGGAAGGTCCGAGGAAAGGAAGATGGAGAAAGAAAATCGCCAACGATACACACGCGGACACACACACACACAAACACATATATATATATCTGCATATATATATATGTGTGTGTGTGTTTACATACACACACACACACACATATATTTGTTTACTTATATATATGTATTTGTGCAGTCATGCTTATAACCGCGTGAATCTTTGTGAATCTTGACCGTTTATGTGCATTCCTATTTATATATACATATTTTCACGTGTTTTATGGTTTCATTTATGTACGTACACGCATAGACACACTCACAAAGGTATACTTGTGCTTGAGTGTGTTAATCTTTATATCTATATCCCTATATCCATTTCCTTATATATATCCATCAATGATTATATATATATATATACGTATACACACACAAGTACATTATATATAAAGGTGTATTTGTGCGTGCGTGTGTGTGCTTGCATATATGTATGAATACATGTATCTACACACACACACACACACGCACGCACACACACACACACACCACACTCTCACACACACACACACACACATTTACACACACACAGAGTTATTACTTGCTGCTAACTGACTGCAGGACAGCTGACATGAATTTCAGTATTACTTTCTGCCTGACCGACCAAATAAACCGGCCGTTTGACATGGAATTGTTAAATTGCCAACATGACATCTTCGACAGCCTTATAAGAGATTCAAGTAATCATAAGATACTTTGTATCAGTACAATATGTCGTAGAATCCACAACGGACTCCTGTAAATATATATATAGTTGCCTTTCTGTATTTATACATAAACTAGCAGTAACGCCCGGCGTTGCTCGGGTTTGTTCGACCCTTTAGAATTGAAATATTTGAAAAGTAAAAATTTTGCATTATGTAGTTTGTTATTCTCTTTAAATGAACATTTTTCTGTTTGAAATACACCGAAAAATGGTGACACAGCAGTAAAAAAATCGTAAAATATAGGGAATTTCATAGAATAAAAGCACCTTTTTGATGTAAATAAATGTAAGGAATATGTGAATATCTCCTCTTGCACTTTTGGGGTGCAAGTTGGTGCAATCACTTTCCGTTGCTTTTATATCCAGACTCTACCAGTCAAAGAAACACAAAACGCAGACGTAAAAAATAGATATACTTTATTGTTTTATACCGGTGAGAAATCAGTGGTATATCTGATGTCCTTGGTTCTGGGCGCGCAAGGCTGAAAGTTAATCGATTGTAATATTACAATGTTCAGACGCTTAAAAACAGACGGGTCTCAAAATGGCGTCCGGAGGAAGAAGATGATGTCTGCAACAATTCAGGTTAAAAGTCTTCGGCCAAAAGACTGCTGCATCAAAACCGGAGAGAGGAGAGAGCGAATTAAACGTCTGCTTTGGTGAAATGCCTGCCGCTGTCTGTCGGACGCTAATGGTCAACGCTTACGCTCCCTTGCCTCTTTGTTAAGGCTCACGCTCCCTTGCCTCTTTGTTAAGGCTCGCGCTCCCTTGCTAAGGCCACGTCAGCTAAGGCCACGTCAGCTAAAGCCACGTCAGCAAAATTCCCTCTTTCGGACTTCGTGTATTCGCGAGAGGGCGTTGCGCGCGCGCGCTGTTGTATAGGATCACTACATAAATTTTGGTGTTAACATGGTCCGATTTGAATTTTTTCTTCTACGGAAGGAAGAGCAAGCCTTCTTGGATCATACTCTCAATTTTGTTCAACTTGCGCCGCAGAGTTTCGGAAGTGATAGTGTTAGTTGAAGGCTACCAAACATGCCATACACAGACAACTTCAGCTTTATATATATATAGAGATATGTTTACTTTGGAAAAACTGTTGCACCTTGAAGCTAGTAATGATGAAAACTAGGAACTAGATCTAATAGATAGTTTGACTAAGTTGGTTATCGCCTTATGTATATATTGAGTTGTACTCTTTTATTGACGAAATGTTCCTTAATTTTCCAATAATATGTTTTTTACGAGTCTCCGAGATATATTCTCTTAGAATCGAACACATGCGACTAGAAATAGAAACAAACTTTCTCTCAAATTGCATTCCCTGTCTTGAAAACAGACGGTAACATTGGATAAGAAAGGTCTCTTTTACTCTCTTTTACGTGTTTCAGTCATTTGACTGCGGCTATGCTGGAGCAGCACCTTTAGTAGAGCAAATCGATCCCGGGACTTATTCTTTGTAAGCCCAGTACTTATTCTATCGCCGAACATTTTGCCGAACTGCTACGAAACGGGGACGTAAGCACACCAGCATCGGTTGTCAAGCAATGCTAGGGGGACAAACACAGACACACAAACATACACACACACATATTTATATATATACATATATGGATATAGAAGGCCGTCGGAATGTTTATAACATGAACATCTTTGATCAAAGGTCTTTTCAATTGAAAACGACAACTAAACTCATACTAGATATTTATAAGTAAGTTGAATTGGACCATAGCCCTGTAAATATTGGTTTCAAATATAATACAACACTAGCAACTTCTGGGGAAAGGTAAGACGACATAATCGACCTGACCAACTAATACTTATTTTATTGATATTCAAAAGGATGAAAGGCAAAGTTGACATTGGTGGGATTTGAATTCAGTACGTAAAGTCGGACGAAATGCCACTAAACAATTTACCTGGCGTGCTAACGACTCCGCCAGCTCGCTGCATTAATCCCTTTAAATATATATATATATATATATATATATTTGTTTTTTTCTTATTTTTGGCACAAGGTCCAAATTTTTGGGGGAGGGGGGACCAGTCGATTAGATCGACCCCAGTACGTAACTGGTAATTTATCGACCTCGAAATGATGAAGGGCAAAGTCGACCTCGGCGGAATTTGATATCAGAACCTACAGACGAAAAACCGCTAAACATTTCGCCCGGTGTGCTAACGTTTCTGCTACCTCTCTGCCTTAATCCCTGTAAATATTTAATGGTCTTAAATATATGTCAAAATATTCATTCTCAAAGTAAAAGCCTTTACTCTTACCATCGAGATACGACCCATTAATGCCGCTAGATAGATAGAACTGAGCAAAGAGATAGAACACCCAGCTTCATCTGCAACTCAACAGTAGTAATAATAATAATAATAATAATAATAATATAATAATTATAATAATAATAATAATAATAATAATAATAATAGCCCCTTCATGGTAAATACTGCACTAAACTAAACGCAAAAGAAATAGACAAAGAAAAATCCCAACAATGGTTGAGAAGCTCAGGACTCAAAACAGAAACAGAGGGATTTTTAATTGCAGCACAAGACCAAAGCCTCCCCACCAGAAATTACCAAAAACATGTAATGAAAAGAAATATTACAAGTACTGCAGAATATGTGGAGATGGACAAGAAACAATAAATCATATTATCTCTAGCTGCCTCCCTGGCTAAGAAGGAATATATCACAGACATGACAGAGTTGGAACCTACATACATTGGAAGCTATGCCAACATTATGGAATAACAACAGAAAAAAGATGGTATAGGCACACCCAGAAAAGGTCCAGAAAACGAGAAAGCAACCATACTCTGGGATATGCCGATACACACAGATAGAGAAATTAAGGCCAACAGACCAGATATAGTTCTCAGAGATCATGAAGAAAAAAAATGCTTCTAATTGATGTATCAATACCGGCTGATGACAACGTGTCTCTAAAAGAAATGGAGAAACTCTCAAAATACAAAGACCTGGAAATAGAGGTAACTAGAATGTGGAATCTGAAAACAGAAACATTCCTATCATAGTAGGTGCATTAGGCATGATAAAAAAATATTCAGACAAATACATAACAAAAACACCAGGACTTACAAACACATATAACATACAGAAAATTGCACTACTAGGCACTGCACACATCCTACGCAGAACACTTTCCATACAATAACCATCAGAGCATCACAACAAATCACAGCACATACCCAAGGCACACAGAGCTGCGCTCGGTAGTGAAGTGAAAGCACGCTATAAAAATAAAACTACTGAATAATAATAATAATAATAATGAAATTATTGTGTACAGTGCTCAGGTGCACCACAACTTGTCAGAAAGTGCGTATAAAGTATATGCAGTAATGTACAAATATCTAGAAAGCGAACAATATATGAGTCAGATACATCCTTGTGTGTGTATGGAGGGGAGAAAATCAGGTATAGTGTTGGCGAATCTCAGAATGCATGGAAGTTTTAAAGGATGCAGTGCTCCGACAACTAACAACTGATGCCGGCAGTTTGTTCCATGCTTCAGCGACTCTCAGCGGGAAAAGATGTTTCCTAAAGTCATGGGAGCTGTGCTGTTTTCTGATTTTATAAATATGTATTTCCTACAACTCGATATTAACATGTCAAAAATAGGAAATTAGAATATTTTTACATTCATTCTAGAGTAGAAGTGAGTTTTTGTAAGACTAAGAGTAAGCAATATATTTAGTAATAAATGGAATACAGTGACGATGATTATCAATTTCAAATTTATGTAAGAGTAAAAATATCTCAATACCTCCGAAAAGAAACACAGGGATATTTGAATTGAGTGCATCGATATTTACAATATTCATTGGGAATTAACAGAAAATACATAGAAATTCTTTTATGAATTTAGAGCATTAAAGAATTGGAAATATTAAATTAATGAAACTAGTAAATTAGAAAAATTAAATAACCTTTATATTTAATTGAGCATTTCCAGAGACGATCAATGAAGCAAATACGAATCGTTTAAATTACATTTAGCATTTTAAAAAAAAACATTCCGGTGGCAAGAAAAAAAAATCTCATGAAATAAGATCTTTTTCTTTTTTTTCCTTGCCATCGAAATAGGTGCAGGAGTGGCTGTGTAGTAAGGAGCTTGCTTACCAACCACATGGTTTCGGGTTCATTTCCACTGCGTGGTACCTTGGGCAAGTGTCTTCTACTATAGCCTGGGGCCGACCAAAGCCTTGTGAGTGGATTTGTTAGACGGAAACTGAAAGAAGCCCGTCGTATATATATATATATATATATATATACATGTATATATATACATGTATATATGTCTGTGTGTATATATTTTTTGTCCCCCAGCATCGCTTGACAACCGATGGTGATGTGTTTACGTCCCCGTAATTTAGAATAAGTACTAGGCTTCCAAAGAATAAGTCCTGGGGTCGATTTGCTCGACTAAAGGCGGTGCTCCAGCATGGCCGCAGTCAAATGACTGAAACAAGTAAAAGAGAAAAGAGAAAACGGATATAAATCCCGCACAGGGATATGCGACGAGCACTCATAAAACACACAGAGATCTACACGCCCCCCACCCACCCACAAACACACACAGATATATGTACACACACAGATATCTGTACATGTACACACGAACACACGCACATATTCTGACTCTACCTCTGACTGTTTTTTTCTCCCTTTTCGCATAATTTAGCGCTAAGTTATACCAATTTATCATCTTTAAACTCTTAGCACTCTCTCCATCTGTGTAAAAATATTTCAAAATGGCCTTTCTTTTCATTTTTTTCTGGCCTCTCTTAAAAAACCTTCATACGTGCTTGTTTATCTACGCTTATTTTCTCCACCAGCTTCTACCTTTCTAGACTTGGAACCAGTCATATAACCGCCAACAGACATTTCACCAGTGTTATATATTTTAAATATGCTTTCATCAGTATTTTTACTACAAATGAATTTTCTCCCTTTTCACTTGTTCATCTCTCTCTCTCCCTAAACTCCCACCTTATCTAATACGTTCCTTCTTTTTCTGTTTTCTCCATTTTACCCTTGTTTTATCTTACCCTTTTCATTTATCATTTATTTTCACTTTTCTCCCTTCTACCTATACGATTTACGCTTTACATTCTGGTATTCTCCATGTGACGGTAGGGATTATACCACTGAGTTGTTGTAGGCAGCATTTGAATGTTTTCTGGTAATCCTATACAGTAGGTTGAAGTCTTGTTGGCGTTTGCATCGACGCAATACAGTAGTCCCATGTTTTTTTCCTGAAGTACGATTTCGTGCTGTGGCAAACTCATATAAAAATTTGTCCTTCTTGTAGAATACATGCATTGTAAATTTTATTATGTTGAAAATGTTATTCATACAACTGTATCTCACCTTATGTTGTTCTTGTTAAATAACATATATCCAGTTTCTATTGCCGATCAGACTTTAATACGAAACGGACATAATATAGACAATATAAGAATGTTGTCTTACCAGCCTGTGGGCATATATATGTGGAGGCGCTATGACCCAGTGGTTAGGGCAGCGGACTCGCAGTCGTAGGATCGCGGTTTCGATTCCCATGAGGCTCCGGCAGGGTGTGGTGATCCCTGCTGTACTCTTTCACCACTCTTTCTCTCTTTCTTCTGTTGGCCTGCACGCTTAGTAAAAAATATACTATAAATAAACCTTATTTTAAATTAATAAAGTACAATAAATAGTAAACGTGCTTATTGTACATTATTGATTTAAAACAATGTTTTTTTTATAGTATATGTTTTCTATATGGTGTGAATAACATCTTTCTTTACTGAATTGTTTAATAGTGGTTTTTCTCTAAATTATATACATATACTATATATTGTGAAATTTGATTTAAAATTGTTAAACTGAATTTTCCCCTATAAGTTTTGGAATTATATTCACTACTACTACTACTACTACTACTACTACTACTACTACTACTACTATAACTACTACTACTATTATTATTATTATTTAGCGGTCCGGCAAAAAGAGACCGATAGAATAAGTACTGGGCTTACAAAGAACATGTCCCGGGGTCGAGTTGCTCGATTAAAGGCGGTGCTCCAGCATGGCCGCAGTCAAATGACTGAAACAAGTAAAAGAGTAAAGAGTATATATATATATATATATATATATATCACTCATATGTCCGGCTAGACAATTAACTCTGAAGCAGTTCCCCTTCTGCTGGGTTTCAAAACGAGTGGACCTTATCAATAACACCGTCGATCTCATGAAAATTCACCCGACGAACTTTGTCACCAATCACCCTAAACGTATGCCAGCCGACACCTTGAATAACCTGATGAGTTTTTCCATTTCCATTGTGTCAGCCTCACCTAGGAATATGGTTAGTTCATGTAAATCGCACGAATTCCTTAAGTGAGCGGCGTCAAAACTGATTTTACTAACACACAGAATACGCATGCATATTATTCATACATAAGTTCACACATGCACACGTATGTGTGTATGCATGTGTGTGTGTGTGTGTATGTATGTGTGCGTATGTGAATGTGTGCGTATGCGCAAACATACTTAAGTATGAAGCTAAATATACCAGAAAACATCTTCATTAATACACAACTGAATTTCGATTAGCATCTTGTAAGTTGTGCAAAAATAAATGTTTATTTTTTTGCATATGTTGTAGTTGTAGTAGTAGTTGTTGTTGTTGGTGGTGGTGGTGGTGGTGGTGGCGGCAGCGGCGATGGTGGCAGTGTTGTGGTTGTTGTTATTATTATTATTATTATTATTATTATTATTATTATTATTATTATTATTATTATTATTATTATTATTATTATTATTATTATTATTATTATTATTATTATTTATCATTTATGACTGACTTCTTTCAAACACAACGAGTACATTCCACATTGACAGCTTATTGACTTTAACTTTGCGGTCGATAAACACCTGAAATGTTTTCAAATCGGATTTTAACTGCGGAAGTACGATTCTATAAATACAGAGAAACGCAAATTAATTAATATACAAGTCTTTATTAGACGTAACTTTAAAAGCGGCAATGATAAACGTACATTGACATTAAAAGCAACGATGATAAAACATCTATTGACATTAAAAGCCATAATTCCATAAATTCATTTTGACAATTTGTAACTTGGTGCCTCTTTTCTATTTTTTTTTTTTTGGAAATTGTGTTTTTAATGTGTATTTATATTATTGGAGACGTTTGTTCCTCTGCGCAAATAGATCATTGATGTAACATGTCAGTTAAATATTTCATTTCTAGAAAAACGGTCAATTGTATCGTTTTTCCCTTTGGCGAATTTATTTGTCGATGTAGAAGAAAAATACGTGTTTATGTGTGTGTGCTTATTTGCGTGTGTGTATGTGCATTTATGTAATTATGTATGTATGGATGAATGGATATCGTACATTACATATATGCATGCATATGTGTATATGCGTGTATGTGTGTGTATGTGCGCGTGTACGTACGTATTATATGTTTGCATAACTTCCTGTTTATTCAACTCTCCACTCATTTTACTATTCCCCTTGTCCTCCTATTACACTTACTTGTGATTATACGTCCTGTATTTATATATGTATGTATGTATCTATGTATGTATGTTTATATACATACATACATATATAACTGCTTCCATCAAAAGTACTAATATGGTTGTATCCAATCATGACTCCTAGGAAAATCTTCTATTGTTGCTATTTGTGCAAGTATTTGCGCTTTAACCTGAACCTTCCTGGTTATTGAAGGAACAATAGAACTAAGACACCATAGATATTGTAACCACTTCGGTCTGAGACATCAGTTGAACGTACGTTAAGTTATGCCTTCTGAAGTTCATTTTCATTCCGCATTAACCAGATCCAGTTGGAATTCTTTTCAGTTGCTTCTGCCATTGCCTTTAGAACTCTGGTTCCTCTTCTCTTAGAAATTGAAGATCGTTTCCTGGTAGTTAAAGACTTTGGAAGCAAAATAATCAGTTTTAAAAACCTTTCTTTCGTTTAGTGACATTTCAAAATCATTTAGAGAAGTTATCCCAAAAAATATTTCCCGCCAATTGACAGCAAGAAATTGTTTAAGTAAACAGATCACTGTTCAACAAATTTAATTTTACTAACAATAGATTCAACCTCGAAACACAATTCACCGTCGTTCAGACTGCAAGAAATATCTTCCAGATTTCTTTCAAACTGAAATAATACCATATTTATATTGAATAATTATCGAATACTCTATTTTTAGATACATTTTATCTATAATCGATCGGCTGGTTGATTTTCAGGTTGATTTTCATCACTAGGTTAAACAAACAAGCGAACAAACAGTCAAAAATACAACAATAACAATACCTATTTCTTTATTACCCACAAGGGGCTAAACATAGAGGGGACAAACAAGTACAGTCATAGGTATTAAGTCGATTAATCGACCCCAGTGCGTAAATGGTACTTAATTTATCGACCCCGAAAGGATGAAAGGCAAAGTCGACCTCGGCGGAATTTGAACTCACAACGTAACGACAGACGAAATACGGCGACGCATTTCGCCCGGCGTGCTAACGTTTCTGCCAGCTCGCCGAGTCAATGAATGAGCTTCTACATGGTAGAAATTACTGCTAAATCTTAAAAACCGAACCATATATTTGATAGTGTATTCCAAGATCCACTTTATCAGAATAGTATACAGGAATCGTGTATTCGATATAGGGATAACTGAGGGAGCAGGAAAGCGATTCCCTACGCGCTTCATTCTCAGTTATAGAGGTAAGCAGCATTGACATTTTCACAGAAAGATCGAAGGCTGCCAACAGCAAAGAGTTTTCTATTTCCATTTGAAATAAACTGCAATTCTTTATTTATTTTTTTCATCTTATGGTCAGCGGGAAAATCATTAACCATTGCCTATGAAGTTGGTGAGAAGGAAAGTGTTATCCTTAAATCGGAGTCAAATCTTGCAAGAGTGAATCCCTTAAAGGCATTAAAGTTCCCAGCTGATGATGTTAAACTGAGTGACAAATTTCATTTACGAAAATAAAACAAAAGCAAAAGAAGAAAAAAACATGGACATCATAAAAGCATTTACCCACTCTGTAACCTGAATAGGAAATGAAGGATATTTCCTTTCTTTTCCCGAAGGAACAATAAAACTGTGACATCAAAAGGGAAGATTAGCAGAGACTGAAATTATTTATTTCACTTACATTTTATAATTGTTTTCTTACTTTCATCCTTTTGTCGCATTTTCTCTTTCTGATAAATTTGTTAAATGGTGGGATTTGATGTGTTTTAGAAAATATGATTTAAATTTTCGAATCCGCGAAGTTTACATAAACATGTTAAGAAAATTAAACTTACGAAAAATGACAGTATCCTGCATTTAATGAATGTACGTGCCTTAGTAAATAGGGTATTCGGTCACTTTTGGCTGCATTTTGTGTCCTTGAACAAGACACTTTATTTCTCTTTGCTCCAGTTTGCTCAGCTTACAAAAATGAGTAAGCACCTGTGTTTCAAATGACCAGCCTTGTCACATTTTGTGTCACGCTGAATCCCCCCGAGAACTACATTAAGGGTACGCATGTTTGTGAAGTGCTTAGCCACTTGCACGTTAATTTCACTAGCAAACTGTTCCATTGATAGGACGAACTGCAACCCTCGTCGTCGTAGACAACGGAATGCCGGTTATTCTGCATCTATTACGCTGCTGTCGCTCGAGATTCTTGCAGTGATTCTTAGTTTTGCGTTATCCCAATTTTATTCTTTCTGTGCATTGTAGATTTTTTTCTTTTAGTGCTTTTTGCTACGCTAGTTATAATGGGGGCGAAGTCATTTGTCTTCATCTTCAGTGTATTTTTCAACCTTTCTCGGCATTTATTATTAGCATTGCCTTTTAACCAGTTTAGGCGAGTTTTTAAATTATCTTCCAAAACGCTGAAATTTATCAATAACTTCCTAGATGATTCATTACTATTACTATTTTTATATTGAGAGTATTGGGACATTATGGAAATTACTCAAAATGTTAATATGAGAAAAATGGATTTTTTATAAATTACATATTTTTATATTGTCCAAAGGCCCAATATTACGTCGTCGAACGTCCACCGAAACAACTGTATAAAAATTAAACATGTTAATGCGATTTTAAACAAAATATAATTCAGAAGGTCGTGAGTTCAAAGTCGCTGGGAACTCCCCTTTCTATATTGGCACAGGCGTGACGGTATGGTAAGAAGTTTGCTTCCCAGTCACATGGTTATGGGTTCAGTCCCACTGTGTGGAATCTTGGGCAAGTGTCTTCTTCTATAGCTTCGGGCCGACCATATCCTTGTGAGTGGATTTGTGACGGAAATTGAAAGAAGTACGCTGTATATATATGTGTGTGTTTGTGTGTGTGTGTATGTGTGTGTGTGTGTGTGAGTATGTGCGTGCGCGCGCGTGTGCATTTATGTATGTGTGTCTTAACAACCAATGTTGGTGTCTTTATGTCCCCGTAACTTAGCAATTCGGCAAAAGATATCTGATAGAATAAAAACTAGGTTTAAAAATAAGTCCTGAGCTCCATATGTTCCACTAAGACCCTTGGCTGCAATCAAATGACTGAAACAAGTAAAAGATAAAAGATGAGGAACGTTAACGGGAATGGGTGTGGTCCTAAGGATACGTCTGGCAAAAGCAGCAACAACCAAATCATAATCAGACACAGACACACGCATACAAGCTTTGCTCCTAAAAATTATTTTTGTCTTTCTTAGCACTTTGAGAGCCGGCAAAGGGTCACTTATGCAAATGCATATCACAACAACCGAACTTTATATTTGGGACATTTTAGATAAAATAAAAGCTACTTCACATCATAATTGTAGAAAAAACAAATGAATCTCTACCTGTAGCTGTCATATAGACAGGAGAGAGAAAGAATGTAGCCTGTCTGTGCAAGGCCTTGTGCCTGAAATTTTAGAGTAGGGGCTGGTCGATTACAGGAAAGGATCATTATCATCAGTTAAAGTGACGAGCTGGGAGAATCGTTAGTGCGCCGGATAAAATGCTTAGTGGTATTTCGCCTCTCTTTACATTGAGTTCAAATTCTGCCGAGGTTGACTTTGCCCTTCATCCTTTCGGGGTCGGAAAAATAAGTACCAGTTGAGCACTGGGGGCGATGTAATCGACTTACCCACTCTTCCCAAAGTTGCTGACATCCGCGGTATTGTGTATCAAGATTCGTCGAAAGCGAGTGGATTTGTGAAGCACGAAGAATTGGATTCTTCACGAAGACAAGGCATCCTGTCACCGAGATCTCCTTACTCGTGAGTTTCTCGTCAAAAACAGTATGGTGTCGCACTATTTGCTAGATTTATCACCTGCGGACTTCCAGTTCTTCCTCAAACTGAAAATTTGGCTCAAAGATTGCCATTTTAACATCGTTGAAGTGACCAAGAACTAAAACGACTTCCAGGCCGGATTCCAAAAGTGGCAGGAACGCTGGGGCCGGTGTTCGAAGGAGATGATGTTAAAACGTAGATAAATAAGTTGTTTTTTTTTTATTAAACATAACTAGTCCGGGAAACTTTTCATACCATCTCGTATTATTTTTTTCAAAAATGCTTCGCTTGAGTCGGTAGTATGGCTATATTCCCGTCCGTTTACGCCCTAACGCTGAAATTTTGCATGAGGGGGCTTCACCTTTCATGAACGTGATATTTTAGCCACTAATTTTACCTGATAATTAGAAGTATTGTGTAAGATAAGTATTGCAATACCAGTTATGTTGCTCACGATAATCCATACACGAAGAGAAACAGTAAGGGTTCTGTAAGGATAGGAGAAAATAGCAACATAGCAACATATACAACGAGAGTTTTGTATAGGAGGCCTAACTTCACTGATACAGTATAATGCCAGATGCATTCGCTTTTTGTGCATTAATTATCATCATCACCACCATCATCATCATCATCATCATCATCATCATCATCATCATCATCATCATCATCATCATCGTCATCATCATCATCATCATCATCATTATGATTATTGTTATGGTCACTGTTGTTGTCGTCGTCGTCGTCGTCGTCGTCATCGTCTTCATCACCACCATCATTACAATCGTCACGCACCATCATCCGACATTAAGTTTGAATTATTTCGTTTGCCTCGAAGATGTTTATCTCGAAACACCCAAACCGGACCCCAACTGCGTGAGTCAAATGGAAATTCCTCAAATTATTCCTCAACTAACAGTGTTCTTTAACTTAATGATGACTGTGAGTTCTTCTCATTTATCACTTCAACAACATAATCAGTAACACGTCAGGTAAAGATTAAACTATCATCCTCCTTCCGCTTTTCTTCCTATGCTCTTTTATTTCTTATTGTTTATTATATATATATATATATATATATATATTTATTTATTTATTTATTTATATATATTTGTTTATATCTGTTATTTTATTGTTGTTTTCACATAGCGCAAATATTGATCTATTTTCGCACAACGTACATACGCACAAACACAAACTCTCGCTCACTTACTCAATCTCACACAAGCACTCTTGTACAAGGAAATATATGTGTATGTGTTCGTGTGTCTGTGTGTGCGCGTATGTGTGTATGTGTTGTATGTGTGTGTGTGTGTGTGTGTGTGTGTTACAGATTTTACAGTAAAAAAAGATATATAAAATTGACAAATAGATGTTCATCTGAATTGTTGTTGTCTCTTGTTATCTGTTGTCGGTGATGATAACATTAACAGCAACAACAACAATAATCCTTCCTATTTTGGGAGTGTGGTAGTCGTTTTTACCGACTCAAGTTCTCAACTGGTACGTATTTCCTCGGCCCCGAAAGGATGAATAGCAAAGTCGAGCTCCGTACCGTTTGAACACAGAAGATAAAGACAGACAAATTGCTACTGAGCATTTTATCTGGCGTACTAAAGATTCTGCCAACTCCCGCTATTACAGATTTGGTTGTCAGTTGTTTGACCATAACCAGTTGAGCATGTCCATTAGTGACTGACGATATGTGCATCTCTGATCACGAGCAGAAGTAGTGGGGGAGCATCAAAGCCATGCGTTGAGAGGAACTCTTTGGAGTTTAAATAATTGATCTTTGGAAACATAAGCGTTTCGTTCATCGTCCTTAAACAGGAGTGGATGTGTGGTAAGTAGCTTACTTACCAAACATATGGTTCTGGGTTCAGTCTCACTGCATGGCATCTTGGGCAAGCGTCTTCTACTATAGCCTCGGGCCGACCAAAGCCTTGTGAGTGGATTTGGTAGACGGAAACTGAAAGAAGCCCGTCGTATATATATATATATAAATATGTGTGTGTGTGTTTATGTATATGTTTGTGTGTTTTCGTTTGTCCTACAACATCGCTTGACAACCGATGCTGTTGTGATAACGTCCCCGTCACTTAGCGGTTCAGCAAGAGAATCCGACAGAATAAGTACTAGGCTTACAAAGAATAAGTCCTGGGGTCGATTTGTTCGACTAAAGGCGGTGCTCCAGCATGGCCGCAGTCAAATGACTGGAACAAATAAAAGAAAGTAAAAAAGAAAACCCTTATTCAGGGACCTTTTGAGCAGGATGGGCTAATCGAGGTGAAGAAAATTCTAACTGGGTCCCGTCTACGAGATCATACGGTTTTCTGTAATCACCATGTCGCGCACATATGGTTGTGATGCCCGTGCCTGGTGTACCCTTATGAGATATGTAGTCATGATGGGTACATCGGACTTCGTATATTTGTACCCCAGTGTGTCCTTTTGATGGCATGTACTGCTCTCTCACTCTATGTTGATGATGATGATGATGATGATGATTTGAAATTTTGACACAAGGCTCTCAATTTCGGGGAAGAGAGCAAATGGATTTCATACATATATAAATACATACATATACAGGGTGTCCCAGAAGTCGCGCACCACCCTGGTTGTTTAAAAGAATACACCCCTACTGATTTCAAAAACACGTTATTGAAATTAATCATAACATGTGTCCAAATTGAGCACCCTCTACAATAAAACATGCCGAAAATAATATAAAATAAATTGCTTTAAAATTTTTTTTAATGAAAACCAGAATGGTGCGCGACTTCTGGGACACCCTGTAGACAGACACACTACAAACAAACATTTATTCATTTTGAAAAACGCATTTATTCATGCATATATCTATGTCAAATATCTGGCAAGACATTATGCGTGCATTGCTTTCCAATACTGTATGGCTTTGTTACTTAAACAATGTACGAAAGATGAAATTGTCATGGAACAAATATAAAAGAGTATTCTCATGGTGTATATATATCCATTCATATCAGTATAACTGATTTCGGGTGGATATTCTTATCAAAACTTGCGCAAAATACAAACGCAATACGCCTGATATAATTATTTGGGACGAACAATTATGTAGTCTTGTTGACATCAGCTGATCGCTGTAAATTATTTGTTCAAGATTAGCGAAAGAAAACATTTATGGTCAACAAATCTACTCTCTCTCTCTCTCTCTCTCTCTCTCTCCAAATTATATAATTACAATGGTTCACTCGGTTTATAATAACGCCATGGTTTATCTTTTGTGGTAGGTCTAACCCACCACTCGGTCAATTAGCACCAAATTTCGCTAAAGGCACCAGCCTTTAGCGAAATTTTACTCTGTGAAAAAGCATTCAGAGTACAGTTTTCATTTTCCAGCCTTGACTTTGTTCTTGTAAGGATCGACGAATCTATCCATCTCAAAATAAGCAATTGTGCGTGTGAAGGGTGCGCGTGTGTAAGTGCAGAAATAAAGCAATAAACAGAAGGCAAGTGTGGTATTCAATGCTTTATAGGATATACACGCATTTCGCCAAATTAGCGGAAGAATTAGAGAAGTAGTAGAAACATTATGTTATCACGTTCGTCACTTCACTTGTGTTTCACAACAAATATGAGTTTTATGCTCCGTGTCATACTACTCAGGGAACTGAAGTGGAGTAAGGAACCCACGATTAAATCTGACTTTTTGTTACGTGTCGCATTCACTGTGCCTCGTTGTGTACGTGTATACACACACACACACACACGCACACACACATACACACACCACCACCACCACCACCACCACCACACACACCACACACACACACACACACACACAC
Source organism: Octopus sinensis (assembly GCF_006345805.1). NCBI lineage: Eukaryota > Metazoa > Mollusca > Cephalopoda > Octopoda > Octopodidae > Octopus > Octopus sinensis. Next base: position 31,687,097 of record NC_042997.1, read on the forward strand.
ACACACACACACACACACATATATATACACATATATAAGTGTTTTCTACTATACCTTCGGGCCGAACAAATCCTTGTGAGTGGATTTGGTAGACGAAAACTGAAAGAAGCCTGTCATATATATATATATATATATATATATACATATATATACAGACACATATGCGTGTGTGTGTGTAAATAAGGTGTATATGTTTGTGTGTGTGTATACAGGGGTTGGAGAAAATAACGAAAACCCCTTAACATTTCAAATAAATTAATTTTAATATTGGGTAGGCCCACCTTTGGCAGTAGCTACTGCTTGAATTCTACGAGGTACGGACTCGTACAAATTTTAAATTGTTTCCAAAGAAATATGTGTTCATTCTTCAGCTAAAACCGCCTCCAGTTCTTGTAGTGATGATAGTGGAGGATATCGACTCCTTACTTGTTCTAAAATGCACCATAAATGTTCCATAATTTTGAGATCTGTGGACTGTGGTGGCGAGATAAGATGTTCAACTGTTGTGGCCAGATAAGATGAGACTTGTTCTATGAATAGAAATGCTAGAACAAGCATCGCAATGCATTCCATTAGGAGCTTTAATGATTCTGTCATTCTAACATTCTTGAATTGTACTTTATTTGAACGACTCCAGGAGGAAGAAAGACAAAATCGATTTCGGCTGGATTTGTATACAAAGAACTATAGGTCGGAACTGCAAGGCATTTGTTCCGATATTTATGCTGTTTTTCTTTTGTTTTTTTTTAACAAACCAACAGCGGTTCTGATATGGTAGGCGGGACCAACACAATCACAAAGACACAAACACACACGCATGCAGGTATATACATGTGTGTGTGCATGTGTGTATGTTTATGTGTATATATGTACACACACACACATATATCGTAAAATATAATTACCAGCTAAATGTGGTGGTCCCATAGAGGACGATGCTGTTGTTGTTTTTAGCCCCAGGAGGATATCTCCTCCAGCTGGCTAACGACTGGGGCTAAAAACAACAGTAACATCATCCTCTATGTGACCGCCACATTTAGTTGGCAATTATACTTTACGATTCCGCGCTACTACTGTTTATTTCTCGCTCAGAGATTTACTATAGTATATATGTATGTAACATATGGTGGCGTGGATTTCCACCTCGGCATTCGAAACTCGGAGTTTTATCATGGCTACCGAATAATTGTCACATATTACTTTTGTGACCGCGTGTGTACCGTTGGCGATTTTTTTCCCTGTCTTCCGTTCTCTGGATATTTCCTTCTATGTTTCCGACGAAGAGCTCCGCTCGAAACGTTACACCCTCCTTCTTCCTTCTTCCTGAGCGTCCAATAATACTATATTTGTTCCACGTACACGCGTTGTTGTGTTTTTTTGTGCTTTCATTTTGGATTAACTATATATAATATATATATATATTATATATATATATATATATATTCAACGGGCTTCCACAAAGTTTCTGTCCACTATATTCACTCACAAGGCATAGATTATTTCGGGGCTATAGCAGAAGATACTCATCCAAGACGCCGGCCAGTGGTACTGAACCCGCAACCTCGTAGCCGCTAACTGAGTTTATTAATCACACGTACACATAAGGATGAAAGGCTATATATTGTGTCTCTGTATTAAATCAATAATCCATTCTCATAGCGGACACGAACACCCACAGCCTTGTTTGAATACCCAAAACGCGAGATAACAATGGATTACTTATTAATTTTCTTTTAATGTTATACTATTTTATATGTATTTTTATGACCAATAGAATCAGTCGTTACATGTTCCCAGCGAACCAATTATCAGCTCGCTATGTTTACGATAGTCAGAGCGTCAAGGGAGTGACTACACAACTTGGGCGGAACATATCCTACGAGATATTTCATTCGAAAAAACCAAGTTTATCGACTTTCCTGCAGATGATTACGTATTTCGCCGATACACACCGTCGAAAGATTTACACACACACGCACACAACACACACACACACACACACACACACAAACAAACACACACACCACACACACACACACACACACACACAACAAATAAACACACATTCATATATACATACATACATACATACATACATACAAACATACATACATACATACACGCATACATACATACAAACATACATACATACATACACGCATACATACATACATACATTCATGCATACATACTTATATCCACCGACACTCAATATGCACACTCACACCTATATATACATACATACACACATACATACATACATACATACATACATACAAACATGCATTTATGCATACATACTTATATCCACGGACACTCAATATGCACACGCACACCCACACATACATACATACACACACAATACATACATACATATATACATACATGTATATATATACTAACACATACACGATTTAACTTTAAATATTTTCTTCCTGTTTTATGCTATTTCACCTCCTTTCTTTCTCCTATACACCCCGACAGATGGCCACGTACGTTGTGTATCATGTTTATTATTATCTTTTTTGGTAAGGCTCAAGTTTGTACTGTGTCATGGTCGGCTGAATAAACGTCGCCTTTTTGTCTACGATCAAACGGACGTCAAACTATTGGTTCCATATTGAGTAAAAAGAAAAAGAGTGAAAGAGAAATAAATAAAAAAAGCAAAGACTAGATTTAAACAGAAAGAGTTTTACTTGCTTTAGGCGTCATCTATTTAGCATGTCGTGTTTCGGCTGCATGCTTTTTATTTCTTCTTATGTATTTATTTATTATTTATTTATCTATTTATTTATTGAAAACATAAAAAAGACAAAAAATATTTATTTATTTATTTTATTTTTGTCTCATTCATTCTCAGGAAGTCGTGTTGGCTAGTCTCTCTGTAAGATTTGAAAACACATATTTTACAATTGAAAGATAAAAACACAATCAATTCCCCTCCCCACCACCCACCACCATCACTACAAATAGATAAGAGTTGTATTTGTTTGCTTAGTGATTGTTTTTTTTTAATTATTTTTCTTTCACTCCCCTCTCTTTTTATTTCTTTCTCTGTCTGTAACATCATCTCTATCTTTCTTAGATTTTCTTTATTTTCAATATTTTTTTAATTCATATATAATTTTCGCCCAATTCAGGATCACAGCATATAGGTACACTGCGACTTAATTTCTTTTCCTCAACAGGCCCTGTCCTGTTTAACCCTTTAGTGTTCAGATTACTCTGTTAAACGTAATACTTTTTCACTCAAATTGTTTTTAATTAATCATGCATTATCTTATAGCCTTGAGGTTTCAATGACGTGATTGTTCATTTTTAGAATGTCAATGTAGGTTAGGTGTGAGAGGCCTGATCTGGTTAGTTTAACCATAAAATAGGTAGAAAACTTTGGCCGGATATGGCCAAAAGAGGTCAAAGAGGAAAAGGATCCCATCAACTTTATACGGAGTCTGGGCAGATTTCTTCAAGGAATACCGGATAAGCCACCCGTAGTTGGATACAATTCACTCAACAAGAACTCATTACTTGGATGGACCATAAACAAAACTTGACTTAAACAGGATTTAGATAATCCTATCGGGTGGTGCTACTAAGTTAGACATGGCCTGGACTAATCTTTGGTCGAAACATATTTAAGTTTTATCTACGTTAAGTGCTTGTAAGCACAAAAAGTCTGTACTAAATGATCCCTCGAAACGAATATCACAGTATTACGGTATTCTTATAAAAGTTGTTATTTGGTCCTAACACTGCTACCGTTGTTCATTTCTAATTTCAAACAGATATGTAGTTTGGTAAAGGAAAGCACTATTTACATACCAATCCTACAATATGTGTGTGTGTGTCCTGTGTCTTGACGTTTCCTCCCCGCTAACCACTTGCATACAAAGGGAACTGAAGCCAACCTTCTCTTTCCAAATACGACCGCTCTTTGGTCTAAATTCGCCGCCTCTTATTTTCGAACTTACACATGCCCCGAAATTACACACCGATTTGTTTTGTTTCCTGCGCCTTTTTTTTTTTTTACCTCGTTATCCCCCACCTGTACCCACTCCTCATGACCTTCCCACCCTACTCCAAAACCGACCATAATTACACACACCAACACGCTGACAGAGTATTGACATAAGCAACTTCCTCCCTTCGACCATCCCTCCTCCATACATTCACATCTTTCATTTATATACGCATACTCTTTACTCTTTTACTCTTTTACTTGTTTCAGACATTTGACTGCGGCCATGCTGGAGCACCGCCTTTAGTCGAGCAAATCGACCCCGGGACTTATTCTTTGTAAGCCTAGTACTTATTCTATCGCCTAACCTTTTGCCGAACCGCTAAGATACGGGGACGTAAACACACCAGTATCGGTTGTCAAGCGATGTGGAGGGGACACAAACATATAAACACACAAAAATATACATACATACATATATATATATATATATATATATGACGGGCTTCTTTCAGTTTCCGTCTACCAAATCCACTCGCAAGGCTTTGGTCGGCCTGAGGCTATAGTAGAAGACACAGAAGACACTTGCACAAGGTGTCACGCAGTGGAACTGAAAAGCAATCTACTTGCCACAGAGCCACTCCTGCGCCTATATTCACACTTACATCACATTTCATCAATTATTTTCCGTTTGACATACATCAGCACGCGGATACACACACCTACATTTCACATACACACATGCATATTTTCTCATTGACAATCACACACATCGGTGAGCGCGCGCACACACCACACACACACATACCCACACTCACCTTTTCACATCCGCATTACATACAATACAAACTCATACCGCTCTCATACGTACGCCTTGCACTCTTCACTCTTCACGTGTAGACACATGCACACTCCAGTACGCAGGCGAATTCCCCCACCACCACTACCATTATATATACCAATTTCCATGCATTCCACCAAAAAGGTATTCATTCATTAATAAGCCGAACCGCAAAAGATACGTCACACACATACTAAATAGAAACCTGTTTATTAACAGATTGCCATAGCATTGATTGAAGAGTGCTAGTTAAGAAACCGTTCTTTCCTAATGATAAAACATCATATGCTGAAGCATGTCTGACGACACATGGTGTCACGTGATTATGGAGTATTCTTGATCCAGAGAGATGAACTCAATATCTCGTGTTGACCACCGCCAGGCTTCTGTACATTGAATGCAGCAAACGATTGATGAAAGCCATACGATTGATGACAGCAGCTCACACTCAGTTAAAACTTGCAGTGAGCTGTACTGCAGTTGTCAGCCTTGGGTAGGTGTCATTTAACCTTCTTTGGATTTCGTCCCACAAGTGCTCTATGGGATTCAAGTCCTAGCAGTATGGGTTCGGGCGTTGTCGTGTTGGAATACGTGATTCCGATGACGGGCAAATATGACATAATGTCAGGTCTCAACACTTGGTCGATGTAGAGAGCAGCAGTTACTTCATTGCCCCGGCCTTGGCCGATGTTTTGGTAGACCACCGGTCCAAGTTTCTGGTTGAGTGCAATCCCACCCCATACCATGATGCTCTCTCCATGACACAGCCATCGGCAAATTGTCCACCCCTTTTTCTCCAAACCCTAGCTCTGCCATCTGCCACAGAAATGCAATATCGACTTTCGTCAGAGAAGACTACAGACTTCCACTACTGATATCGCCATTTCTGATGTGCCCGTCGAAAGCAATCTGTGAGGATAAGGCCCCTAGCCGGACGTCGACAGATCTTAGGCGGCGGTGAATTGTCTCTGCACAAATGCGTCTGTGGTGAGACCCTATGGTCTGCCTAGCTAATTCCGTGACCCCCAGGGATCGGCTCTGAAGTACTGACAGTGCAGGTGGCGATCATGACGTGCTGTTGTAACCCTCGGGCGCCCACTGGGTGGAAGATCATCCCTGCTGTTTGTGGCATTGTATCAGTCACTCAATTGCCCGAATACCGCAGAACAAGTTATTAGCAATGAACCTTGGACATTTATCACACATAGAGACGTCCGATGGCTTGCTCCTTTGAATTGGTGTCAGTTTTGGCATGTTTGCTGCTTTTGGGACACGAATGATAGGCTAGTAAATTTTCCGTTTATGCTCAAGGTTGGAACCAGAGAACGTATCGCTGCACGTCGCGTCCTTGACAGATCTGCTTCTGTCGAATGGAAAGAAGGTTATTCCTTCGAGGCGCTTGCCATCCCTGCGATCGAGACCTGCTGGCTCAAGTTGAGACCTCTTCTGAGCGGTGTATCGTGGTAATTGGCCCGCACTAAGACTGCAAGTTAAAGGATGCAGGCGTAATTCGTCTACTACCACTCCTGTCTTGAGGTCGCTGTGCCGAACTATTGACTTATTTCCCTGTTATTAGTCAACGCTTAAACTAACATATGCATTCATACAAGAGCATGAGATTTTCTTTACAGATCATCACGGAATGTTCCTATACATTTCTGTAGTCCGATTTCTCACTAACGAAAGAGTAGACATGTTTAATATGTTCAAATGTTCATGAATTATTCAATGAATGGGCGTCAAATCTCGTCAAATCTCATCAAACCAACTCCTATAGTCGGTTCCAGGACGATTAATTGAATCGACTACACACCAACACACGCATTCGCGCGTATATTATATAAGATACGCACACGCGTGCAAATGCGTGTTTGCATGTGTATACATACATATATGTATACATACATGTATATATATATTATATGTGTATATATATATATATATATATTATATATATATATATATATATGTGTGTGTATGTGTATATATATATATATATATATATATACGCATATACTATTTTCTATATATTCAACCACGTGCTTTCACAAACCAACTTTCTTATATATATATATGTATATATATATATATATATATTTATATGTGTGTGTGTGTGTGTGCGCGTATGTATGTGTGTACATATATATGCAAGTACTATGTATATTAGTCATATATATGTATGTGCGCGTGTATGTATGTATGCATGCATGTATGGAAGAAAGTGCAGTAGATTTTATGACGGAACAACAGCAACAACTACAACTTGTATAAGAGCACTTTCTGAATACGAGAACACCATATTTTATTCCTTCTGCTGGTCATAAAGTAAAAATATAATGGTGAATAAATAATTTCTTCTTTTCTTCAATGTGAATATTCTGTTGCTGATTTTGTTAACACAAAACACTTTACAAAATTTTATACTCGATTCCAGCTCAAGAAAAAAACTAGAAGCACAAGAAAAGCCAAAGGAAGAAATAGGTGATAAAAACGACACCAGATAAATCTGAATGACTATGTATAGGATTCTTATAATATGTGAAATGGTAAAAACAGAGAGAAACAAAACGAAACAAATAATTTGTCCATTATTGAAATGTGGTAGGCTTTATTGGAATTCTTCTTCACTTCCTGACAAATAGCGATTTCAAAGATTTTTAAGATTGTTAAGATTTCAATGACAGAAAATGTGCAAATAAGAAGAGAAAGAAAATGTTGGGAGGTGCGGGGTGGGGTGGAGGAGGAAAATATATCATTAGAAAATCTTGTGAAAAAATAAAAGCTGGAAGGAATGATAAACAAAATATACCCTGCGTATACACACACACACGCTTACACATACACATGTCTGTAGTTGTGTCAGTGTATGTACACACACACACACACACACATATACATATACATACACACACACACACACACACGCATATATATATATACACCAACTTTCTCACCTATATATATATATATATATATACATACATATATATATATATACATATATATATATATACATATATATATATATATATAATATACATATATATATATATATATACATATATATATACATACACACACACACACACACGCATATATATATACACCAACTTTCTCACCTATATATATATATATATATATATATATATATATATATATATACATACATATATATAATATATATATATATATATATATATATATATATATATTCTCTCTTTTTTACTCTTTTACTTGTTTCAGTCATTTGACTGCGGCCATGCTGGAGCACCACCTTTTAGTACTTATTCTATCGTTCTCTTTTTGCCGAACCGCTAAGTGACGGGGACCTAAACACACCAGCATCGGTTGTCAAGCAATGCTAGGGGGACAAACACAGACACACAAACACACACACATATACATATATATACATATATACGACAGGCTTCTTTCAGTTTCCGTCTACCAAATCCACTCACAAGGCATTGGTCGGCCCGGGGCTATAGCAGAAGACACTTGCCCAAGATGCCACGCAGTGGGACTGAACCCGCAACCGTGTGGTTGGTTAGCAAGCTACTTACCACACAGCCACTCCTATATATGCATTCATACATATATATATGTATATCCATTATATGATATAAATATATCGGTGTTTGTACACACGCACACAGGTACACACAATTACACGGATACACGCTCTCGTAGTCACATACACAACCACGTGTATAAATGATATATACACATCTATATATGTGTGTTTTTGTATAGAGGTGTGTAGGTGTGTGTGTGTGTGTGTGTACTTTATTCTGTAAACCATTCCTGGTGCCATATTTGTTTCTTTATCGATCGCTTTACATCTCATTTACATCACCAGACGTTTTCCAAATGTTATCGCCCATTTTCCCTCTCTCTCTCCCTTCTTCCCTCGCTCACTCTCTCTCCTCCTCTACCGCTCTACTCTATCTCTCCGTCTCATTATTTCTGTATCTCTATAACTCCACATCTACCCACCCCCCACTACTGTATCTGTTTCTCCTTTTTATTTCACCTTTTATTATTGCTAGAATTTTGTATGTCTGTTCTTTGTTTTGTCTTGAAACGCAGATATTGTTTTTTATACATATTAGATATAAAATCCGCAGCGTTTTTCTAATTCGTTCTTGTAATGTCCCTGTTCGTCGCCCTTGTATCAATAAAAATATATATTATTACCAATACTATTGTTGTTGCTTTTGCTGTCAACCTCACAGTCATGTTTGCTTTTTTTTTTTTTGATATTTGTTATCTCCCTTGTTTGAACAAATACTCTTCATTTTCACCCAGTGTGTTGATATTTCCACTTTTAATTGCATTCCTCTCTCTCTCGCTCTCTCCCTCTCTCTTTGTTCTTCTTTCAAACTCTCCTTTGCTCACACATAAAAAAAAAAAAACACACTAGATCATTCCCTATCTCACTAAATTTTTCTATTAATCTATACGTTTCAGTTATCTGACTGCGGCGATGCTGGAGCACCGCTTTAAAGAACTTTAGTCGAAGAAATCAGCACCAGGACTTTTTTGTAAGCCTAGTATTTATACTATCGAACTGTTTTGGCGAACCGCCAAGTTACCGGGACATAAACACACCAATATCGGTTGTCAAGCGATAGAGGGTGGAGTGGGGGGTTTTCGAGGCAAACACACACACATACATATATGTGGATATATATATGTATATATATATAACAACAAAATAATAAATAAAACATATGCATATATACATACATATATGTACGTACCTACATCTATATGTATATATACATGCATATATGGGTACAGGACACCAAAAAAAAACGTCGAACACAATGAGAAACGAAAGCATAAAAACAAAACCATGGAAACGGATATTTTTTTAAACAACGAAAAAACAGAGTACAGGACATACAATACAAGGAAAATTTCCCTTCTTCAGTCGCCTCTGTTTCGTCTACTCCGCGTTTCGAAGATGTTTTATTTATTATTTTGTTATTATATGATGGAACGCCACGCTTCCACTTCCAAGTAAGTTTTGTCTCTCTCTCTCTCTCTATATATATATATATATACGACGGGCTTC
>NC_042997.1:31704475-31708431 GCF_006345805.1 Octopus sinensis
CTCATGATCATCCCGTTTTCGTTTTTTTTTTTTATTTCCTATGAAAAGTAATATATTGGGTAATTTTAAGGCGGCAAGCTGCAGAGTCGTTAGTACGCCGAGCAGAAAGCTTAGCGGTATATCGTCCGTCCTTGCGTGCTGAGTTCCAATTCTGCCGAGGCCGACTTTGCCTTTCATCATTTCGGGGTTGATGAAATAAATACTAGTTGAGCACTATGGTCGATATAATCGACTTAGCTCCTCCCCCGAATTTGCTGGCCTTGTGCCAGAATTTGACATCAATATATTGATTAATGTTTCATCTTCATTTTTCTTGCTTAAGATGAAGTTTTTAGATTTGAAGATTTGTCAGCTATTTTTAATTGATTTGAAGAATGAGAAGTGGATTCCCTTATTCTTAAATATATCCATGAATAAACGAAGTTTTTTCACACCCCAAAATAGAAATTACCTTGTAAGCTTTACCCTAACAAATGGAAAACTGGAGTTTGTTGAAGAGATTCTTTAAAATAGATAGTGGATCATTACTGGAAAATGATATAATGCATACATCGGAATGTTCATGGTTTCTAGGACGAGTTATTTCCGATAAATCGAACCTGATTGACCCACACTACAACTTTGTCAGGAATTTAACACCAGTGTCCTTAAATATACAGAATGTAAATATTCACTTATTGCCTGTAACGAGCACCAAATCCAATAGGTTGGTTTCTGATTGCATAGCATTCTGCTGCTGTTTCAGATCCACGATTAATCATTCTACGCTAATATTCTTAAATTATTTATGAATCTTCCCAAATATGTCCCGAAACATACCACACTGTCATAAAATGCGGAAGGATAACATCATCCCATTTTCCCCATACGTTCGCACTAACAATAACAAGAATTGTATCTCATTTAGATACAAGGCGAGAAGATTTGAAGGAACTGGGTTAATCCATACAGTCGACCTTAAGCCGTACAGTCGACCCCCAGCACTTACAGGAACATAATTTCATTGGCCACAGATGCACGAAAAGCCAAAGTTGACCGCGACAGGATTTGTTCAAGTATTCATCATAAATACCCATTGAAGAGATGAATAAGGAATTGGTAAGAAAATTTCCTTTCGGTAGCAATAATCAATTTCATTGATTGTTATTTAAAAAAAAAACTCCGGTGAATTGTCAGCGAATTGGCAGAGTCGTGGAAGAGTCGATGAAATGCGAAGTATTTGTTTTGGTGTTGTGAGTTCATATCCCTTTTCAGTTAACTTAAACTTTTTCATTCTCATTCTTTTCCCCACACTCTCGGAATAATGGCTATGATGTCTTGTAATAATAAAAGAAAAGAAAGCAACGGAAGACCCCTTTACATTACCCAATGAAAATTCTATAACAATCAAATACTGTTTGTCAAGGAATTCAACAGGGATTATTCCTGCAAATAAAAGGTTTGAGAATGGAAGGAGTTCAGTTCATTGTTTTCTTAGTGTCCCTCAGCAAGTAAGTTAAATAAGTAATATCGGAAATTGAATCCGGATTGTTGACGGACTCGTTAGCATCATTATTACAAGTGTTACAACTTTCGGTAATATCAACTAATTAACGAACCAATGAAGTGAAACCTTTAAATAGTCATTCCTAGGATCTACATACGGAAGTAACTAAATATTTCCAGAAACATACCACACTGTTATAAAATGCAGAAGGATAACAGCTGAAAATGTAGTCCGAGATACTTTCATAAATCAGGAGGATCAGGGCTGGAACGCCTTACATCATGGCTTCAATTGTGAGTAAATTTTAAAAAAAGCAAAAAACTTCCTAACAGGTAAATGAGAATGCGCATTGATCATACCTTTCCTGAAAGTTTTTATTAGCGACATAAACTTCTCGAAGCCTCCAAGGCGGAAAGGCATATAAGTGTTCAAACCATGCCACCCATGACCATTCCCTCTTATTTTGAGGCAATGCAACCAGATCTACATTATCAATAATTCTTTCGTTTAAGGCGACGAGCTGTCAGAAACGTTAGCACGCCGGGCGAAATGCTTAGCGGTATTTCGTCTGCCGCTACGTTCTGAGTTCAAATTCCGCCGAGTTCGACTTTGCCTTTCATCCTTTCGGGGTCGATTAAATAAGTACCAGTTGTGCACTGGGGTCGATATAATCGACTTAATCCGTTTGTCTGTCCTTGTTTGTATCCTCTGTGTTTAGCTCCTTGTGGGTAGTAAAGAAATACGTATTTCGCTTGTTTTTACGTTCTGAGTCGACTTTGCCTTTCATCATTTCGGGGTCGATAAATTAAGCACCAGTTGTGTAATGGGGGTGATCTAATCGACTGACCCCTCCCCAAAAATTTCGGGCCTTGTGCCTAGAGTAGGAAAGAATAATTCTTTTGCTTTTGAAGGAGGAGATTTTGAGTGAAGCAAATTTGGCTGCTATTTTTCTCTTTTTTTTAGCATGACTGAGTGACCTCGTATGGTCTTCTACCTCCTTAACTTTATTTTGTTCTTTGGCACTTATCGGAGAAACAGGAAATATGGGAGTTAAAGGAAGAAATAAAGTAACGTAATGTTTTCACAATTGTGGTATCTAGAGGTGGTTAACTGCAACAGTGGTTGGGTTAATAATACAGGATGTACGCTTTGTTGTAGTCTCCACTTTCTGTGAATGAATACAAGTGTTTTAAGATAAGAATGTAAATTGTTCTACAAAGATTAAAAGCATACAAACAACCAAAATACATAGAAATAAAAAGCAATGAAGCACATTACACAGCGTGTAGTTATAGGATTTATTTATTTATTTATTCGGGAGACAAAAGATTTACTGTTGATAGAGTTGTTTTCTTTGTTTGTCTCTTTGTTTCTTTGCTGTTGTTTTATTTAGACTGTATCTGTGATTGTTAAATTAGCTGTATAAAAAGTACAACGTTTAGGATATCGATGCCTTCTGGCAATAAAAGAACACAATAAAAGACACAATGAAAAGTAGATAGATAGATAGATAGATAGATAGATAGATAGATAGATAGATAGATAGATAGATAGATAGATAGATAGATAGATAGATAGGTAGATAGATAGATAGATAGATAGACAAAAATAAAGAGAAACATGGAGGAAAGATGGAAAAAAGAGAAAAGTGGGACAGAAAGAAAGGAAATAGAAGAAAGAAATCGAGGAAGTGTAAAAACAGACAGCAATAAAGGAAGAAAGAAAACAAGATAGAAAGAAAGAGAAAGAGAAAAAATGTAAATATAAAGTGACAGAAAGAAAGAAATTAAGAAAGTAGGTAAGGAATGAATGCTGGAAGTAATGAAAGAAAGTTGATGGCAGGAATGAATGATGGAATGAATGAATGAAAGAAAGGTGAGGAAAAAGAGAATGAAGAAAGCGAGAAATGAATAATTTTGAAAAGAAAGAAAGAACGAACGAGGAAAGGGAATGACTGGTGTAAGGAAAGGAAGATAGAAAGGAAACATGGAAGGAAGGAAAGAGAGGAAGGAAGAGAGGTAGGAAAGGATAAAAGAAGAAAAGAAAGGAGGGTAATGAATGAATAGAAGGAGAACGAGGAGAGAAAGGGAAGAAGGAAGTAAGAAATAAATCGATAATACCATAAAGATAACAACAATGATAGAAAGTTCAATGAAGATACAAAACAAGTAAAAAAAATACGAAAAACGAAACGGTTTAGCTTGATAAGTGAGCTGTAAAAATTAGCTGTGAAAGTGTCTTAATAAAGTCTATATAAATGAAGCAAATTGATTTCTAAGGCTGACATGAACTCACAAATATTGTTAGGGGCGGTGGTGGAGACGGAGATGGAAGGGTACGGGTCGTTTAATTGTAACTTCAATCAATACATGACTGGTATCTGGTATTTCATCGATCGGTTATTTCTGAAGGGAGAAAAAACCAAAGAGTGGAAGCTGACAAAACTCGATCTGATGGGAGATGAGGGGAC
>NC_042997.1:31708531-31721031 GCF_006345805.1 Octopus sinensis
AAAGCGTGGTCAGGTGAGGGTACGAGAAAACAGACACACAGAAACACGCACAGACAAACTGCCGTTTATATAGAGAGAGATATTAGAAGCTTTGTTCTTAACGGCGAGGCTTGAATGTTGCTTATGTCATAAAATTTCTCGAAGTTTGGAAATTCTTACCATAATTGTGGTGCTGTAGACATGGCTGTGTCATTGAGACGTTTACTTTACAATTACATGCTTTGAGTTCGCTTCCACTGCGCTGTACCTTCAACAAACATCCTTCATATGTCGCACCGACCAACGAGTTGTGATTTTTTTTTTGTTTGTTCCTTCTCTAGCCATGCCTGGCTTATAAGGGCTGGTTTCCCGGTTTCCTTGGCGTATAGGTTCCCCCACCTGGATGGGACGCCGGTCCGTCGCAGGTGAGTTGCAAGATGCAGGAGGAAAGAGTGAGAGAAAGTTGCGGCGAAAGTGTCAGCAGAAGTTCGCCATTGCCTTCTGCTGGAGCTGCGTGGAGCTTCGGTGTTTTGCTCATAAGCACACACATCGCCCGATCTGAGGTTCGAACCCGCGATCCCTCGACCGCGAGTCCGCTTCTCTAACCACTTGGCCATGTGCCTCCTCAACGAGTTGTGAATGAATTTAATTGATAGAAAATGTGTAGTAGTCCGTCGTACGTACGTAATACATACATACATAATACATAATACATACATAATACATACATAATACATACATACATACATGCATACATACATACATACATGCATACATACATACTTTGAAGGCTTTGTGTTTGCAATCCAGGAAAAGGAGATTGCCATAAAGTACCTGGTGAACAAGATATAGTGACGCTCTTGTAATCCTAAAGTGCAACTGCATGTGTAGGATAAGTTATGTTTCTGTGTAAAACATCACGCATGTGATTAACAGCAGTCTTAAAATCACGGTACTACATCCATATGCAGCACGATGTTCTTGCTAAAACATCCGCAAAAAAGACTGTCCTGAAGCAATAAAATATCAATGGACAACTGCTTCGAAACCTCCAATTTCTATATCCAGACTATGAATTCATATTCATACCAATAATAATTGGAGCACTGGTTTTTGTTAGTAAATGCATAAAGGAGAATCTGGATAATATGGATTTTCAGAAAGAGAAATCAACCGGCTAATTCGTAAATTACAAGTGCAATCTATGAGTGGAACAGTAAAAGTATGCAAGACTTTTCGCAGGTTCTCAATGTAAATTTGTCTGTTAACTACTTTTCAAAGATAGAGCCTTGTATCTTTGCTGGGAACCGGTTCCCTCCTCAGTGGAATATTTATAATAATTAAAAAAATTGGAGACATACATACATACATACATACATACATACATACATACATACATACATACATACATACATACATACATACATACATTTATGTGTGTGTGTGTGTATGCGCGTGTGTATACCTACGCAGGATGCTGAAAAGCTCCTGGCTTTGGGTTATAGAAAATGCAACCATTTATTTACCTATGGACCTCATTGACTCCTATTTTACACGTACGGACACCCATAGCCATTCGATGTTGTAAAAATCCTGTTCTATGATTTTTCTCACCATATTTCTCTCTCAGTTTCACACACGGTCCGTCAGTTTTTTCTACGCCTTGTAAAAGAACTCGGAAGGTTGGGCTTCTAGTAAGGCCTTTCACGATACCCTTAAAGCCAGGAACTTTTTAGCATCCATCCACACTGCTTGACAACTGATGCTAGTTTGTTTACGTCCATATAAGTTTATGGATTTTGGAAAGAGAAGGTTATAGATTGTCGAAGAGAATACGTACACGTGTACATTTGTTTGTCTAATCTACTGGTTGTCAAGCATTTACTTACCTATGGACTCCTTTGTTTCCTATTGTACACGTATAAGCCCCCATAGCCATTCGATGTTTTAAAAATCCTATTCTATTTTCATAATTAAGTAATAGGAATTGCATAAAAACATTAAAATATTTTGTGTACTTTAGAAGTATAATCTCTTTATTGCACATAAATTTTTACAAAAAAGTCTTATGCAGACTCCAAGAGTCATAAGGACGCCGTTGAAAACCATTGGTCTAAACCAGCGGTTCCAACCATTTTTTTAAAACCTAAGGACCCCTTTGAATACTATTATATTCTAGTGCACCTCCCTAGCCATTCAATGTTAAAAAACTAGTTTTGTAGATACAGCTTTCAAAGTTCTTATTTGTTTTGCAAACATTCAATTGCGTAGGTTAAGAATAGTCCTCACCGAGAGAACTTGTTTCAGTGACCAGAAACATGATAAACTCTGTAAAACGTTAGAAAAAGAAACGTAGCTTTTTCTTGCAATAAACACACCAAGGGCAGAATTTTTTCATGAACTCTTAAAATTCTACTGTGGATTCCCAATTTACTATTTTGCTTACGAGGACCCCACAAAATCCTATATGGACCTTTAGGGTTCATATGGACTCCGGTTGAGAACCATTGGTCTAAACGTTTCAAAGCAGCGCCCTAGCATGGCCAAAATCCAAGGACAAAAATCAAGTTTAAGAATAGAACAAGTTAATGAATAAAACGGTCATAATGCAGTGAATATGGGGATATTTTAACCATTTAGCATTTAAAACGGTTATATCCGGTCAAAATATCCTGCATGTTTTATGTTCAAACTAGCCAGATGAAACCTCTCACACCTACACTACAATGTTATTCTAAGAATATACAACCAAGTCATCAAAATCCTCAAGCTATGAGATAACGTATCGTTAATTCAAAACAATATGAATAAATAAGCTTTACATTTGACAATTATCTGAATGCTAAAAGGTTATCGCATAAAAGTATTGTAACATCTTCATATAGTTTTCTCAGATATCTGATGAGAGAAAAGACAAGTACGATGGCAAAGTTGTAATATGGGACATTATAAGCTAAATGTAAGAGTGGGTGGTCTCAAGGAATGGGTCTACGTTGTCATTCACTCGAGTGTCCTCGACCCCTGCCTGATATGTAAGGTTCACTGGACTAGCTGATATGTTCACAATATTGTCTTTCTGTAATTTAGGAAGTTTACTGATCATATATCAGAAAGCATGAATAAAAACAAAGCATGCGATATTATCATTCCCTTTCTTCCTTTCTCTATCTATGGTTACCTCTCTCTGTCTATATGTATATATATATATATATATATATATATATATATATATATAATGATACAGAGTGTGTTGTGTGTGTGTGTGCACGCCGCGTGTTGCAAATATATGCATATATATATATATAGTATATATATATATATATATATATATATATATGTATATATACGTAGATACACATGCATACTCGAACTCATATTTCTGTGTAAGTGTAAATATACATATATAACATGGGTAAATTGTTGTTTATATAGATAGTATATATATGTATATATATATAATATGTGTGTGGTGTGTGTATGTGGTGTGTGTGTGTCTGTGCGTGTGTTATATATATATATATATATATATATATATATATTATATATATATATATATTTCGACAGACAGATGTTAGATAATATATATACATATATGCAGGCATTCTCAAACATCATGTATTCAACATATCTGTAACACACACACACACTCGCGCGCGCAGACATACTGATCCACCTATATACATACGTAAGTATACACACACACATACACACACCACACACATATATATACGAACGGGTACCCAAAGTAATCGTAAACGTTCTCTGTGGGACAGACCTCTTGTAGCTCAAGCTCTCTCCATTAGAATTCTTACTGCCCCATGGTGCGACATTGTTTTGCAGCGCTTCTCCCTATTCGTCGACTTTTGCAATGGCTGAAACGAGGGAACAGCGTGCTTCAGTGAAATTCTGTTTTTCTGCAGGGGATAAGGGCGACCGAAATAATTGTCATGCTTCAAACAGCTTATAAGGATGCTGCTATAAGAAAATCACGAGTTTGCGAGTGATTTTCACGCTTTAGGAATGGTCAGTTGTCGCTTCAAGACCAACCTCGATCAGGACGATCGTCGACGTCCTGAACGAATAAAAACGCCATGAAAATTCATGAACTGATGTTAGGCGATCGTCATTGAACAACTGGCAAACTTGTTGATATGACTGGCGTGTCCTGGAGCTCCCGCCAACGAATTTTGAGCGAGGGATTGCGACTGAAAAGAGTTACAGAAAAATCTGTGCCTCGCTTGCTCGCGAAGGATAAAAAGCAGTCACGACTGAATATGTGTTGTGAACTGAAAGAACTATTGAAAGTCATGGCTGGTGACGAAAGCTGGTGCTACGGAATTTTCCAGGTGTGGAAGAGTTGGACAAAAACACGATGAAGCGCATTAAAAGGCACCACTTCGCAAGAGTTCCAGCACTGCTTCGAGTAGTGGAAAACCTACCTGGACCGATGCATTGCTTCAAATGGGAAATACTTTGAAGGCGATGAAAGTGTAAACATGCAAAACTTTGTGAATAGAATCATATTGGAAAATTCCGATTTCTTTTTTGAACCATCTCGTATAGACGTATATACAATATATATATATATATATTATATATATATATATATATATATATATATATAATATATATGTATATGTATATATGTATATGTATATGTATACGTATATATATTATATATATATATATATATATATATTATATATTATATATTATATATATATATTATATAACAAAACAAAAATGGAAGAAGAACGTAACAGGCGACAACAAAACATTCGGAGAGGAAAAAAACAATGACGGGTCATATATGTGTGTGTGTGTATGAATACACACGTACACACACATTTATGTATATGTATATATACATACACACACATATATGTGTATATGTATGTGTGTATGTATGTACGTATGTATGTATGCATGTATGTATATATATATATATATGCATGAATGTGTATGTATACACACACACGCACACACACATATATACACACATATATATATAGATGCATGTATGTATGAATGTATGTATATATATATTCTTTTGTTTTTTTTTAATTTCCGTATATATGTATCAATGTTGCTTGAGCGAAAGGTGAGAAATACGGTTTACACAGGTGAAGACTTGTACTTCTGTGTGTCTACAATGATTCACATTTCACAGACAGAAATTAAGAAAAGAAAAAAAAAATCACACTCATTCAAACATTGACACTACCCCCCCACACACACACACTCATTCGCACGCATACATAGATGCAGAATTGTATGTGCGTATTTACAAAGGCACATAGATTAAAAAAATCATCTTACTCTTTCTTTCTGTATCATGTATCTATCCATCTCTGTCTCTCTCTCTGTTACTCTGCTGATTCATACATACATATACATATATATATACACACACACACGTTCATACATACAAGCGCATACATACATTATGCAAGAGACATTGATATATAGATGCGGACATTTATATAACTATGTGCGTGAGGGTGTGAACACACACACACACACACACACACACACCACACATATATATATATAAATTTTATTCCTGGTTTTGATGGTTATTCCTGGTTTTGATGCACTAAGCCACTTGGTGTTAAATGGATGTACTATTAAATTAGTATCCAATTCTCTCACCTTATTAGTTGATTATAATATATATATATATATATATTTTATATATATTATATATTATATATATTATATATATATATATATTTATATAATATATATATTATATATATATATATATATAATATAGATATAGTACATACATACATTCACACACACACACACACACACAAAAAACAACACAGCGGACATGCAGAAGTATATAGATATACATATCTTTCGTGGAATGTGCGAGTATATATTCACGCAGTATAAAGCATAACTGAATATTTTCACACGTATATTTATTTGCAAATTCACTAAACCGTATGTGTAAATAATCTAACACACTCAATTGAAATTTCATACTGAAATATATACATTCACACGCTCATCGAATGCCACAGCTTCCTATAAGTTTCGCACTCACTTTATCTTCATGCATAAGACATCATAAACAAAACGCCAAGAAGTGTCAGTAGTTCTCAACCGGGGTCCATATGGCCCCTACTGGTCCGTATAAAATTTGAGGGTATCCACACTTCAAAATAATTAATTAGGGATCTACAACAGTAATTCAAGGTTGTTGGTGGAGGCGCAATGGCCCAGTGGTTAGAGCAGCGGACTCGCGGTCGTAGGATCGCGGTTTCGATTCCCAGACCGGGCGTTGTGAGTGTTTATTGAGCGAAAACACCTAAAGCTCCACGAGGCTCCGGCAGGGGATGGTGGTGATCCCTGCTGTACTCTTTCACCACAACTTTCTCTCACTCTTACGTCCTGTTTCTGTTGTACCTGTATTTCAAGGGGCCGGCCTTGTCACTCTCTGTGTCACGCTGAATATCCCCGAGAACTACGTTAAGTGTACACGTGTCTGTGGAGTGCTCAGCCACTTACACGTTAATTTCACGAGCAGGCAGTTCCGTTGATCGGATCAACCGGAACCCTCGTCGTCGGAACCGACGGAGTGCTTCCATCCATCAAGGTTGTTGAAAAAATGTTGCTTTAGATTTATTTATTGATATGTATTGCGAGAAACAGTTACGTTTCCTTCTCTAACATCTTACTTAGTTTATCCTACACGACATAACTCGTGGAAAACAAAATAGGAATTTTGAAAACTGGTTTTTTAAAGTTTTAAGTTATTAAACTTCGGATGGTATTGGAGTTCACCAGAATAAAATAGTAATCAAAGCGGTCCCTAGATAAAAAAAATGGTTGAGAACTCCTGTTCCACGCTGTATGTTTTACATGTTGGTGCAACACCCAATCCTCCCTCAAAAGACTCACAGTAGGTCGGCAATTCATGTTGAACCAGCAACAGCGACAACAAAATGAAAAATAAATCTATTTCGTCAAATGCGTACAAGATCAGTTTTACTCATATGTGTGAGCGCGCGCGTGAGTATTTGTCTGTGTACGTGCGTGTGTCTGTGTGCATGTACGTGTGTGTACCTTCTATTTATTCACGGAGGCGCAATGGCAGCGGACTCGCGGTCATAGGATCGCGGTTTCAATTCCCAGACCGGGCGTTGTGAGTGTTTATTGAGCGAAAACACCTAAAGCTCCACGAGGCTCCGGCATGGATGGTGGTGATCCCTGCTGTACTCTTTCACCACAACTTTCTCTCACTCTTACTTCCTGTTTCTGTTGTACCTGTATTTCAAGGGGCCGGCCTTGTCACTCTCTGTGTCACGCTGAATATCCCCGAGAACTACGTTAGGGGTACACGTGTCTGTGGAGTGCTCAGCCACTTACACGTTAATTTCACGAGCAGGCTGTTCCGTTGATTCGGATCAACCGGAACCCTCGTCGTCGTACACCGACGGAGTGCTTCCATTCTTCTTCTATTTATTCGTATGCGATGTAAAAACTGGTATTGACATCAACAAAAGCCATCACCGAGGGCGACAAATTTGCGGCTTTCAGGAGCATTGTATCGAACCTTTTCTATTATATTCACAAGATTTGGAATTCTTCAGTAAGGGATTATTGATAATGTCGAACCCAGTTTTTAACTAATATTTATTTCTCGACTACGAATTCATAAAAGGCAAAGCCGGCCTCAGCGGCATTTGAACTAAAAACGTAAAGACGGGCGAAATTTCGCTCAGTGTGTTAACGATTCTGTCACCTGGAGGCAATATTTGTTTTGATGTTCTGTACTGAGTTTTATATCTCGCCTATGCAAACTTACCATTTTATCCTTTTGTGCGTCATTGAATAATACAAATTTTGTGTCTTTTGGTTTCAAGCAGCAACTGTTGCGGCGATATTGGTGCACAGGTACATCGGTCCAAGTCAGTGGCCTCTCTCTTGGGCAACGTCGGTGCGGAAGAAAAGAGAGACGGCAGATTAAAATGTTCAGCAAATGTCCTCGTCTATATACAGTGATATGGGCAACCCTGACTAATCGTGGACTCCAGAAACTCCCCACTACCACCACCGCCACAACCGCCACCACCACTAATAACAACAACAACACTTCCTATAGCCGTCACTTGGAGTCGATGACTTTGCAACATGAAGCATATATTTTGCTTTTGCCAATTGCTTTAGGCGCCCGTGCAATCTCGAACAAACATAAATGTTCTCTCGTTCTTCCCTCTTTGACTCACTGGAGAAATGGCAGTAGAATAAAGAGAGGTCTGCACCAGTACTAGTCTAGTAGTTTCTCTACAGACCCCGGATGGATGAAGGGCAAAGTTGCCTTCAGAACGCAGAGACCCGTTACGACTACCGCAAAGCATTCTAACGGACAACTCCATTTCACAACAACTACTGCTATTATCGCAAGAAATGCAGAACCTGGTTCGATCTGGACTGAAAACTTCAAAATGCAGAATGAAACGGTGCTTTACTAATTTAGCTACGTGTTTCTATACTCTTCGCTATTTTAAAGATGGATATTAAGGCTGTCTTTGATTAACCCCAGGTGAGCTTCACTGATTGAGTTATCCCTAGTACTTGATGGGTATTAAATTTATCAACCGCAGGAGTGGCTGTGTGGTAAGTAGCTTGCTAACCAACCACATGGTTCCGGGTTCAGTCCCACTGCGTGGCATCTTGGGCAAGTGTCTTCTGCTATAGCCTCGGGCCGACCAATTCCTCGTGAGTGGATTTGGTAGACGGAAACTGAAAGAAGCCTGTCGTATATATGTATATATATATGTATGTGTGTGTATATGTTTGTGTGTCTGTGTTTGTCCCCCCACCATCGCTTGACAACCGATGCTGGTGGGTTATCGTCCCCGTCACTTAGCGGTTCGACAAAAAGAGATCGATAGAATAAGTACTGGGCTTACAAAGAATAAGTCCCGGGGTCGATTTGCTCGACTAAAAAAAGGTGGTGCTCCAGCATGGCCGCAGTCAAATGACTGAAACAAGTAAAAGAGTAAAGAGTAGAGAGTAACCCTAGTTAAAAGAAATGCAATGTCACCCATCACAATATTTAAACATAGCACGTAAGAAAAAGAAAAGGAAAAAACATATCACGAATACTGATGCTCAGTTGATTGAAAATAACAATTGTTTCAATCGTAAGCAAAAACCCAGAAAGTTTGAGCATCACGAGTTAATCGGTTAAAATGACAGCGTTACTTGATTTATACTTTACTTTATCGACTCAAACATGAAGAGAAGCAAACTGATTCCTGTGGGATTTAAATTCAAAACGCAGAGAAGCAAGAACTACCGTAAGGTTTTTATTCCTCATTTTCACCTCCTAATGCTTCTTTCAATATACCACTATAAATAATTTCTTAGATTGGCGCAAATTCGGAAATATAGGAAGTATAGTCGATTAAATCGACATCAGTTCTAAACTGGTACTGGATGGAAGCACTCCGTCGGTTACGACGATGAGGGTTCCGGTTGATCCGAATCAACGGAACAGCCTGCTCGTGAAATTAACGTGTAAGTGGCTGAGCACTCTACAGACACGTGCACCCTTAACGTAGTTCTCAGGGATATTTAGCGTGACACAGAGAGTGACAAGGCCGGCCCCTTGAAATACAGGTACAACAGAAACAGGAAGTAAGAGTGAGAGAAAGTTGTGGTGAAAGAGTACAGCAGGGATCACCACCATCCCCTGCCGGAGCCTCGTGGAGCTTTTTAGGTGTTTTCGCTCAATAAACACTCACAACGCCCGGTCTGGGAATCGAAACCGCGATCCTACGACCGCGAGTCCGCTGCCCTAACCACTGGTACTAAAGTTTATTGATACCGAGAAAATGGAAGTAAAGTCAACCACA
The DNA here is from genome assembly GCF_006345805.1 of Octopus sinensis. Classification (NCBI taxonomy): domain Eukaryota; kingdom Metazoa; phylum Mollusca; class Cephalopoda; order Octopoda; family Octopodidae; genus Octopus; species Octopus sinensis. The sequence continues at coordinate 31,718,386 of NC_042997.1, forward strand.
GAGGGATTTGAACTCAGAACAAAAAAAAAAAAAAGCGAAAACTAATACTGCAAAGCATTTTATCTGATAATCTTCCGACAAAAAATATCAAATAAACAATAACGCTTGCTGACGCAGTTGCGATTTGAACTCATAATACCAAAGAATTACAACTTAGTCCTTAACCGTTGTTGCAAGAGAAACGCCTTTCCTCTTTGTATGATAATATAAACGATACTAATTACGAAACTTGTGGTTTTAATGCGGGTGGCGCCAGTCAATGCGTAAACGGCTCATATAATTTTCCAACGTATTTTTTAACAATTCATTTCCCTTACTGCAAGTAATGCCTCTATTCAGACAAAAGAACATTAAGGGAAAAAACGTGTAAGGCGGTATGTTAACGCAGACATACACATACGTGTAATATATTCATATTAAGATTACTCCCTTACCAGCAGAACCCCATTTCTTTCTCTCTCTCCCTTTCCCTTTCTAAACATACATGCATACATACATATTGATACATAAGTATATATATAAATACAGACACGCATCTATCTATCCATTCATCTATCTATCTATCTATCTATCTATCTATCTATCTATCTATAGTTATACTTTTACTTACTTTACTTTTACTTGTTTCAGTCATTTGACTGCGGCCATGCTGGAGTACCGCCTTTAGTCGAGCAAATCGACCCCGGGACTTATTCTTTGTAAGCCCAGTACTTATTCTATCGGTCTCTTTTGCCGAACCGCTAAGTGACGGGGACATAAACGCACCAGCATCGGTTGTCAAGCAATGCTAGGGGGACAAACACAGACACACAAACATATACACACACATACATACATATATATATACAAATAATATATACGACAGGCTTCTTTCAGTTTCCGTCTACCAAATCCACTCACAAGGCATTGGTCGGTCCGAGGCTATAGTAGAAGACACTTGGCCAAAGGGACTGAACCCGGAAGCATGTGGTTGGTATTCAAATAAAATTAGTGTACAGTTATTAATTAGTACGCAACTGGTACTTAATTTCTCGAGCCATGAAGGATAAAAGGCAAGTTAGACCGCGGCGGAATTTGAACTCAGAACGTAAAGACAGACGAAATGTTGCTAATCCTTTTGCCCAGCTTGCCAACGATTCTGTCAGCTCGCCGCTTTATATAAAGTTATAAATAATAGCGTGTAAAATATTAGTTTCAATATATATCTAAATAGGCGCAGGAGTGGCTGTGTGGTAAGTAGCTTGCTTACCAACCACATGGTTCCGGGTTCAATCCCACTGCGTGGCATCTTGGGCAAGTGTCTTCTGCTATAGCCCTGGGCGACCAATGCCTTGTGAGTAGATTTTGTTGACGGAAACTGAAAAGAAGTGTCGTATATATGTATATTATATATATAATATATATGTATGTGTGTGTATAGTTGTGTGTCTGTGTTTGTCCCCCTAGCATTGCTTGACAACCGATGCTGGTGTGTTTACGTCCCCGTCACTTAGCGGTTCGGCAAAAGAGGACCGATAGAATAAGTGCTGGGCTTACAAAGAATAAGTCCCGGGGTCGAGCTGCTCGATTAAAGGTGGTGCTCCAGCATGGCCGCAGTCAAAATGACTGAAACAAGTAAAAGAGAAAAGAGAAAGAAAGTAACTTATATTACAAAACCATTGCGGTTTACGATAAGCATAGCCTGTCATAAACCTGATAATTTGGGATATAAATTGCTATAAATAAATTAATATTCATTAATTATAAATAATAAATGCACCCTTTTAAAGCCTAGCCAGGCTCACAGGCCCGGTTTCCCGGTTTCTGTGGCGTATGTGTTCCCCAGCTGGACGGTACGCCAGTTCATCGCAGCGTTACTCAATTTTGCCAGCTGAGTGGAGTGGAGCAACGTGAAATGAAGTGTTTTGCTCAAGAACACAATGCGTCGCCCGGTCCAGGAATCGAAACCACAATCTTACGATCATGGTGCTGACACCCTAACCACTAATCCACGCGCCTCCACATTCATTAATTACCTTTCTTTTATCAATTAATTGTTTCTGTCATTAGACAGCAGCCATGACGGACAATAGAGTCCAGTATTTGTGTTTCGTTTCAAGCCTGGAACTTATTTTATCGGTGTCATCTACCGAATCACTAAGTTACGGGGATGTAAACTCTCCAACACAGGTCATCAAGCGGTGGGTTGGTGGGCGGGTGGAAACACACACACGCACGCGCATGCAGACACACACACACCAAGTTCTGAGTGGCTTGCACTACACTAGAAGATACTTGTCCATGGTGTTACGGAGTGGAACTGAGCCCGGAGGAGGTAGTGCTGCACTAGGCCAAGAGAGTAGCTACTGGAAAATCCTATGTCCGGCAACAAGATTCTGCACCATGTCACACAAACAGAATCCAGTCATGACTGTCAGACACTTTCTGTGACCACCCCAGCCTAAAATCTGGCCACCTGACTCCCCAGACTGCAAGCCCCTTGATTATTATAAGTGGGGCGCCGTTGAGTGAGAGACCAGCAAAACTCCTTGTAACACCAAAGATGGACAGAAGGAAAATATTATGCCAGCATTCACCAATTTAACAAGGAGACCGCCCAGAAGAGTTGCAGGAGATTCTGAAGCCGTCTGGAGGCCGTGTTTGAAG
>NC_042997.1:31726031-31731031 GCF_006345805.1 Octopus sinensis
GAACAATTCTTCTTCGATAAACACAGATTCCTACCTGCGATTTCAAATGCCTGGTCATTCTGGAGGCCGTTAAGCTCTCCTCTCATGTCGGCAGCAGCGGCAGCAGTAGCAGCGGCAGCAGCAGCAGCAACAGCAACAGCAGCAGCATCGACTTCATCACCTCCCGACGGAGAGCGATCTATCTATTCAATCTACAGTGGATTTTATGGTTTAGCACACACAGCAGCAGCTACGGCGGCAGCAGTTCAATCGTCATCAGTAGCGTTGACCAATCCCACTTCTGCTCAGAACCACATGGTATCCGCTTTGGCCGCTTCTTCATCAAACGCATCTCAAACAACTGCAGGATTGTGCACCCCAGTTGCTAGCAGCCTTTATCACTATCCAAGCCTATTCCGCTATCACCCTTACGTTACAACAAAACGAAAATCTACATCGTAGTAATTGTGGCAGTAACAGACAAGAATGAAGTAAAACCGGCTAAGATGAACCACCGACGTTAGACTTACGTAACGACAGTCAACAATCTGAACTGATATTTCATTCAAGGAATGCTAATGCTTTTCAATACTAGCACTATTACTCTCACCATTAAATTCACACATTCACACGTACCCATGCTCACATTCACACTCACTAAACAACAATCATTCATTTCTGTTTTTCTAATACTATTTACTGTAAATACAATTAATAGAATTCGAAATGACTGCAAATAGCCTACCTAGTTGCCTACATATCTATCTGTCTGACTATCAATGTCCACCGCTCTATCTCTATCTATCTCTACTTACATCTCTACTTATATGCGATGACGAACCATTAATTATCCGCAATGCACTAATCATTTTTCTCTTTCTTATTGGTGTGATTATTAGTTGTGTATGTGTCACAAGACAAACTCCCTCTCGAGTCACTACGGTGCAGGTTTGATCTTGGAACTTCCATTAAGCTGTTAGTGCGTTAATCATAACTGTTTTGCCTTCTGTTTTCTCCAAGAAGAGCAGTTCTCTTTGAACTGCTTTCTCTGAATTGAAGTCACATCAGACGCTGAAATTCATCGACGGGTTTCAGCATAGTATGGACGTAGGGCTCTACTAATACAAACTGTCTAGGAATAGACTGAAAAAATTAGAAATAATTGCACCAGTTTTACTTATCAAGATGGAACTGTTCGTCTAGACAGGTCCTCTGCAGAAAACAACTTTAAGCGATTTCCTGACATGGCACTTTTGAATACATAGATAGCTGTTTTATGAAATATCAAATAATATGCAAAATATGTTTGTGCCTATAAAATCAACCACGACAAATTTTACAAAAGTTTGTCCCAAAACTATTCTCAGAATTGCATGAATGCATTCGATTTGAAAGCTGCCACTGACTTTTGGATCGCTGTGGTAGCGTTTAGTAATGCATTTATGGAAACACTATTCACTTCAGGTTGGTGCTTATATGCTAGTTTAGGAAACGGAAACGTCTTTAAATACCTGACAAATACCTGTCTTTAAATACCTGTTATCTCATCCAGCAAGAGGAAAAATTATTTTGCCAGTTTTTTTTTTTTTTCACTTATTTACTTGGATGGACCTGTCCGAGAGTAATATCCTTTCTGCTATATATGCACAAGCATTGAAATTTTTGAGGAGGTGATTAGTCAGTTATATCGACCCCAGTGTTTAACTGGTACTTAATTTTTCGACCTTGATAGAATGAAAAGAAAAATCGAACTTGGCGGAATTTGAACTCAGAACGTAGAGACGGACGAAATTCCGTTAAGCATTTTGCTCGACGCGCTAATGATTCTGCCAGCTCGCCGCCATAGCCCGAGAGTTATATCAGGAGAAAGGCTAAACAGTAAACACACTTGTTAAAGCGAAATCCTGCATAACAAGCTAAGGACAGATAGTAGAAAGAAATTCCAAAGCTATTCTCAAAAGGCATTGTGCCTATTTTCAAAGTTAGCCTTCTATTCAGTATCCTGAAATTCTCATATTTGTAAACACTGTTGAAATCCTTCCGCAGGAACTATGATTTGAAGTATTAGGAGACGCTTTTCGGACACTCATCTGTTCACTTCACGCCGAGACAAGCTAAGAGGTCATCGAATTACCCAGTCTTAGAAGTGTATGTACATGTTGCATGTACACGCCTCTTCTCTTCGTCGAAAAGCTTTTATTATCATAGCAGAAGAGAGATAACAAGAAGGCTCTATATATTGCCTGTTCGTGACACTAAGATGTTCTTACATTCGGCAATTAGAGAGAGTATTCTCCACCACGCTACTAGCAGCTTAGCGGCAAATACACGAAGTATAATAGTTAATTGCAGCATGGAAGGTGTTTATAATCCATTAAAAAACACACAAAAACCGTTAGATTCACTTCAACATTTAAATGTAATTTGCCAAAATATTTTCGTCGCTTCGAGACCGCAACCCGATCACTGACAATTTTTTGTGTTTTTAAATGGCTTATAAACACCTTCCACGCTGCAATTGTTATTGTGTGTGTGTATGTATATATATATATATATATATATATATATATATATGATATACTATACATACATGTATACATATATATATATACATATAATAAATATTAGGGAATAAATCCAAATTTACAGGGAAAAAAATCAGATTTAGGATTAAATCCAATTTTATAGTAAAATATTATATAATATTAATTAGAGACAAAACCACTATTTTGCAAAACAAACAAGGAAAGACTTAATCAATACATAAGATTTTAATAAAAAGTCAAAAAAACCGCCACTACAATTGTTTCTTGTCCTGATCGACAATCTTCAGGTGGACTTCCAATTTTCAAGTCAGTTTCAAATTATGTTAAGTCTTTCCTTGTTTGTTTTGCAAAATAGTGGTTTTGTCTCTAATTAATATTATATATATACATATATATATACATATATATATATATATATATATATATATCAGATCAGTGATCATTTCACTATTGCAGAGTAGATTGTTTTGAGGTTCTGAGTTCAAACCTACACAGTACTCACTACAGGACAGTGTTCATGAATGCACAACTAACTTTCCTGTGAATGGGAAAAGAGCACTCACGCCCACATGCAAGCACACACGCACACACTCACTCACACACACATATGCACACGCATGCGTAAACATATATGAAAATAGAGCAACTCTATATCATTTGAAAATTGTAGTTTCTAATTGTTTTCTTTCTAAATTTCTTGAAGTGGTTTCTATATATTTTCATATATCATTTTTATGATCTAACCCAATTTCTCAATAATTTACCTTTAATTTACCTTTAAATCGAAGATATCAGAAAGTAATAATGTATAATATATCGTTCTTTCAATAAAAATTAAATCAACTGATTATAATTAATATTGTTGTTGCTGTTGTTAATCTTCTTCTTCCTCTTCTTCTTCTTCTTCTTCTTCTTCTTCTTCTTCTTCTTCTACTACTTACTACTACTACTACTACTACTACTACTACCTTTTCTTCTTCATTATCAGTCTGTGTGTCTGTGTTTTGCTTAGCAACAGTAACACCAGCAGCAGCAGCAGCAACAGCCGTTCAAGAATTTGGACCTGGAGATCTCCATTTCCAGCGACATCGAGGGCCACCACACTGTGGTGCTGGACGTCAACGAAGAGCCCTCGACTACCACAAGACGACCAAAGTTCTTTTTTTCCAAGGTCTGTAGTCTCCCGCCCCTAAGCCCTAGACCATCGCCTAATCACCCTTACCCGTGTTTGTAGCTTAACAACAACAACACAACAACAACAACACAACAACAACAACAACAGCAGCAGCAGCAACAATGATATAGCAATAGACTGGCAAACAGGAGCAGTAGAATCGCTGCTGTCAGCATGGAAGTTTCCGGTGGAAGAGAAGAAATCATTACCAAAGCTACAGCCACATTAGCAACAAAATGTAGGTGTAGCAACGGAGCCACTACAATCACACTAGCAAAAAACAATGACAGCAACAACCTCAACAAAATCAAAAGTAACAGCGGCATCAATGAAAACAAAGCAAAAGCAGTTCTTTCGCTGGTATAGCAAAAGCATTTGATTTAGTCACATCAAAGAAAAACATTAGGATTTGGAGCAAACAGCGAATCATATTGACTAAGGTAGCAGAAAGGCTATAATTATGTTATCGTTTCAGCTTTTAGAGCAAATAGATAATAGAACGGTGGTACACCAAGTGATATTTTTGGAATTTAAACTAGGCCTGAAAGGTATCTTGGAAGATTTAGACTTTTTCTCTCCTGTTGACCAGCACGGATATGTGAAACTAAACTTTCACTTGCTCATAAGCACTTCATTGCCCAACATAGAAATGAGGGCTTTACTTGAAACGGTAAGTAATTCAAGACAAATATTGTAAATGTACCATCTAAATTAGACTTCTTCTGGCTGAGGAAATAAGAAGTAAGAGCTTAAAACATAGACAGAAATAAAAAAAATATCGAACAGAGTTCGGTTAGAACTGGAGGTCCAAATTCAGGTGAAAGCTGAGACATTGGACAAGATCCTCGATCTAACTGAGGTCTCAGGAGGACAAATACCGGTGATAATAGAGAGATGGTGTAGATACTACGATTGGGACATCACAGATCACCTCCAGATTTCATACCCCAACGACACATTCTGACTGTAGAAAAAAGGCCTATACTAATGCCAACGCCATATTAACAATCTATTCAGAATAGACAATGTAAATGCACTCGAAGGAGGATCGTCGAAGCGGATCCATTTGCTCAGTGATCTCAGGCTTACTTGATATACGAGACCAGTGTTTCTAAGATAAGAGCTTTCATAACCTCTTTCAGTAGCTTTCAGTAATCGAGAGGTGGAGTCACTGTATTGTTTCGAAAAGGTCTTGACCATGCGTTGCAGATCCTGCTTTTGAACACAGTTAGTTGGCGGTAAAAGATGTATCACTTCATTTTTATTCGCAGCACTTTCGTCTGAAAAGAACTATTAGAGGA
>NC_042997.1:31738531-31761031 GCF_006345805.1 Octopus sinensis
TGGCACCGCTATGAGCAGTAGCATTGAAAGTGAAAGTAAGAAAAAAATACGAAAAATAAAAACAAGATGGCGCGCACTAACAGCAAAAGTTTCAACAACACAAAAGAATGAAAAATGTCGGAGCAACAACAATAAATTCCATAACGACATTTCTGCTGCAAAATACTCCCCAGCACTTCCAATCACAAAGGTAAGCAGTAGTGACAAGAATAACAACAACACTGAAAGATTAAGAGTTATAGCAACAACAACAGTGATGACAGCAACTATAAGAGTTCCAGGAAAATGTCAAACATCAGCAGCAGCAACAGTACGGTCGTCAAAAGCAAAAATAACATCTTCACCAGCAGAACAGTTCGAAGGAACATGATAACAACAACAACAACTAACACCTCCGCCGCCGCTACCACCATTACCGGGGTCACTACCTTCACTACAGTAACCTGCAGTATCCCATTCAAGTACAAGATGGCGAGCTGGCAGAATTGTTAGCACGCTGGGGAAAATACTTAGCGGCATTTCGTCACTCTTCGCGTTTCGAACCCAAATTCCACCGAAGTTGTCTTTACCTTTCATCCTTTCGGTGTTCGATAAAATAAGTACCAGTGGGATACTGCGGTCGATGTGATCGACTTATACTCGCACCCCCGAAATGTCTGTCCTTGAGCTAAAATTTTAAATCGATATCACCTTTAGTCACTGAAATTACAGCTTATTCTAACAGCAAAGCAGAAGCTAAATCTACCACTTTTTAAAAATCCGATTTAGTTGGGATGGGGGAGAAAGAAGTATTAAATAGACAAGATAAGAGGACTGGGGTGAGTCATAGGCTCGTTTGAAAAGAAGGAACAAAGGTCGCACCAATCGTACCACTGCACTTGATAAAAATACAGAAAAATGTACGTTAATGTACCGAAGCTTATTCATATCACGTTAACACAAAAATTAATGAGACGTTGTCTAATGTTTCACTCTTCCGCCAACGTTCAGGTTCGTATTCATTTCCGTCTTAAATAGAACTGTGAATAGATATGTGGGTGGTGGATGTGCCTCCCAGAAATTGAACGCATAACTTGCCTCCATTATATATTACTACTTAACCTTGGTGCCTAGATCTAGCTTTCGTTCCTCCAGTTTGAAGACTGTGTTTCACGGGCCTGGAGACACCTCCAGAGAGGAGGGTTCTCTAATGTGCCGCCATGCAGTGACGGTGTATGAAAATCTCTAGTAGGTAAGACTGTGTTGTCAGCTTTTGTCGGCTACGTTTTCCCACAACTTCGCTCTTTGACGAAGCTCTCATCGTCGGTCATGCAAAGACCAATAGCAGGCTCTAGAATATTGTCAGGAATAATCTTTGAAACATACAGTCTATCATGGGGGAGAAGATTTTTGGAAGGACGACGAAATTTTTAGGGTATCTTTGGCGACAAGAATCAGTTGGTTGGCTTGTTGTGGAGGACTTTCTGTCTGAAGATTATAAATAATAACCAAAAGTCTCCGAATGAGGAGTGATACCTCAGATCATTGGTAGTTCAAGAAAACTTTTATGGGCACAGCAGTGCCATCAGCTTCACCTGTTGGAGATGTACTCCGAGTGACGAAACATTTCTATGCACGCTCGTTGCAGAGTTGTGAAGTTATGTTGAATAACTGTTGTTGATTGTTGATCGAATTCGTGCATCGGTCATGCCTATCGTGTAGTTTTAATTACATATGGTCGTGTAGTTTTACTTTCATATGATCGATGAAAACAGAAATTATTTCTTTCTACTCGGCAAAAGAAGTCATATGATGAACGCGACTGAATGGGCTGAAGACCGAGTCCTTAACTTCGGTGAGGATTTAACCAAAACGAAAATCTGAGAAAAAAATATTGTCGATCGGGACATCATATCTGATGGAACACGTTGCATATTGATTGCAGAAGAATTTTCTTGTGGTCTAGCCGTGGGACAAACTACATTGATTAGGCCTATGATCGAATGTGTTCAAACAACGGATGTTCCATATTTCTTTTTATTTATGTCTAGTATTCTTTATTCAACGCGTCATTCTCTTTTATAAACGGTAAAGTGAGAAGTGAAGATTTGGCTACTGTACCTAACAGGTTGACCAACCTTATATAAAATAATATGGTGACTCTTTTTCTTTCTTATTCTCTTTATATCTCCCTTTCTTTCACCCACTGTGTCTATGTATGTTCACACACACACATGCACACACATACAAACACCCACATATACATACATACATACATGCATACACACCCTCAGTGAGCAACATTCCTTTAAACGATTAACATTTATGCGAATTTATTCTGACATGAACGTTCACGAAAGATATATGAGAATGAAAACATTAACCTTTTGATAGCCTAATTTCAAGACCATATGTTTTCTTTGTGCAACTGTCAACCTTTTACTCTTTGTATTTACCTGTCTTGTTAAGCAACTGTAGTTATCAACAAAATACAAACTCTTTTGAATGAAGACGCCGGTAGAGATAGATATAAGTTTGTAACGCTATATCTTTGATAAGGACATAAAAAATATTCTATATCAATTTCTTCCTCTGGCTCTCCTTTCCTCTCTCATCCCTCTTTCTATATATTACATAGCTAATTTTTTTTTACATAAACATGCTCAAATGTGCGTGAACATGTATATACATATATATATATATATATATATATATATATATATATATATATATATATTGAAAAGTTAACAACAGCTAATTATGTGCTAAAGAAAAACATTACCCACTGGCTAATAATATTTTATTACTTCGTATTTCCAGTTGATTAATACGAAGATATGTCACCATAATTATGACGCTACTAACTTTTTCATACACAAACGTACAGATACACACTCACAGACAGACAGATAGATAGATAGATAGATAGATAATAGATAGATAGATATAGATAGATAGATAGATAGATAGATAGATAGATAGATAGATATATAGATAGATAGATAGATATAGATAGATAGATAATAGATAGATAGATAGATAGATATAGATAGATAGATAGATAGATAGATAGATAATAGATAGATAGATATAGATAGATAGATAGATAGATAGATAGATAGATAGATAGATTGATAGATAGATGGACTGGATAAATTTTAACGCTGCATTTTGCCAACAGGAGAACAGGAAATCAATGTGCGCTGTAGAGTACATTCTGTATTTATACTTAGTTCGAAGTCTTGTGATACGAGTTTCACACCTCTATGATCGCCAGGCGAGAATTATGGGCACGCGTGCATTCTTCTGTCTGTCTCTGTCTGTCTGTATGTCTATCTCTCTCTCTCTCCCTCTCTCTCTCTCTCTCTCTCTCTCTTTCTCTCTCTCATACACACAGTGTCGGTTGGAACAAAACATTGAAGAAAATCTTCTATGAGTGTGTGTACGTGTGTATGACCTGCCAAAATAACTCAGAGTGAAAGTTCCGTCTCGTTTAAAATAATTCAGAATCCCTGACTCTTCCTGTCTTTCACTCTCGTTCTCTCATAATGCATATATACATACGCATGTATGCATGTATGTATGTATGTATGTATGTATGTATGTATGTATGTATGTATGTATGCATGCATGTATGCATGTATGTATGTATGTATGTATGTATGTATGTATGTATGTATGCATGTATGTATGTATGTATGTATGCGTGCATGTATGTAGGTATGTATGTATGTAAGCATGAATGTATGTATGTATGTATTGAATGTATATATATATATGTTGTATATTCATATTTACATTTATTACATTAAGGTGGTGAGCTGGCAGAATCAGCTGCATTTCGACCATCTCCATGCTCTGAGTTCAAATTCTGCTGATGTCGACTTCGCTTCATCCTTTCGAAGTCGATAAATTAAGTACGAATGTAATCGACTAGTCCCTCCCCACTTCAAATTTGGGGCCTTGTGCCTTCAGTAGAAAAGATTATATATATATGCATATATAGTTTTAGCTTTTGGATATATTTCGCTGATGCTCTGAGATGCATCTCTGAGATACTCTCAGATGCTCTGAGATATTCCAATATCAAATTTTTCTACACCAATCCCCTTTGCGCAGTGAACCCAACCGGGTTTCATCAAGTCCCAGCTTGCGTCTCAATAGCAGCAAACTACTGGTCTGCCCTCTTTATCCAAAACCACCTCGTGTTCTTCTCTGTAGCTTCAGTGATGGAATTTATAACACTTCTCTTAGTTGCCCGGGTAACTCCAAGCCCTGGCTGAGTTTTACAGAATCCTCACCTTACTACAACACCGCGACAGTTCATTTTAATTGCGCCGCAAAGTGCCTGTCAACCCCGATATCTGCTCGTTACTGCAAGCTCCTGGTATTTGGCAAGCTTCCTTTCATGATCCTCCTCCTTATGTTTCCCTATCTATGTTTCTAGCCATCTACCTATGTGTATACACACACATACACACACATATGCATGTACACTCACACACACACACACACACACAAACATATATAGTTGGACGGTTTCGTCATCAATGGCGGAATGTGGTCGTCCAGGATTAGGAGCACTTTCCACCGATGTCCCACCACATTTGAACTGGCGATGCTTGTACTTAACTAAGTTGTATGATGACGCATCGTCATCATAAAGTTCTTTTTTTCATTTCATCGAAAGTCTCTTTTGGTGTACGACCTTTCAACTATAAGAACATGCCTCCTTTATAACACCCGGAAGAACTCACATGCTAGTATACTTGTGTCTTAAAAGAGTTTTGTGTTAACCCGTACAAACACAATACTGTGGCTTTTTTTCTAAGTTATACTGATCTGAAACATTTAACATTTACTTACGTAATTGTCATTTAGGTGAAAAATTATATATTTCCACTGTTACAGTTTTCAAGGATCCAGTAATTATGCAATGAGATATATTTTCCTAAACAAAGGGTTAATGAATGACTAAATTTTATATAGATTCTGTTTGAAAGATGAAGTTTGTATTCAAATCTACAAACGAAGTCAAATTTTCGTCACGAGCACACAGTTATCATTGAATCATATGAAACTAAACACTATTGACACTTTTATCATTATCCATCGGATCTAAGCAAACATGCACCACCTAGTCTACTGACCTGAACTTTAGAAACACGTCTTCGGGTGACATTCAACGACAATAATACATTTTGTTCTTTTACTTGTTTCAGACATTTGACTGCGGTCATGCTGGGACACCGCCTAGAGGGTTTTAGTCCAACAAATCGAACTCAGGGTATATTTTTTTAAAGCGGAGTGCTTAGCCTATCGGTCTCTTATGCCGAGCCGCTAAGTTACAGGGACGGTAACACAACAATACCAATTGTTAAGCGGTAGTGGGAGGACAAATATAGGCACAAATAGCGTACGCATAGATACACACACGTATATACATACATATATATATATACTAGCAGTATCGCCCGGCGTTGCTCGGGTTTGTAAGGGAAATAACTATATAAGCATTTTTAGAGAGTTATAGCCAAAAAATAGCACAAAAATGCATTAAAAATGGGAAAAAAATGAGGGTAAATTTTTTTTTTAATCGTCGACTCATCGTAGACATTTTTAGAGAGTTACTTTCCTTATGTAATTGCGAAAAAATGCATTAAAATGGAAAAAAATCATTGTTAATTTTTTTTCAAAATCGTAGACTCATCGTAGACGCGCGCTACTACCCAGAAGGACTCAATATGAATCACGACTATAAGATACCCGGTTTTGGTTAAACTGCACCGCACAATGTGGGATTAGTTAGGAATCTAAATCGTAGGAGACAGACACACAACTTGACTTTTATAAATAAAGATACACACACACACACACATATATATGCATTCATATATATACATATATATATGTATATATATGTATGTGTGTGTGCGCGCGCGCACGTATTGGTGTGTGTATACAGATATGTATATATACATGTAAATGTATGTGTGCGTATGTATATAAAGTATATACGTATGCTACATGTGTCGAAACAATTGTCGCGATTAATAAATTCTCGTATATTGCATCTTCCGCCTTTCATTTGCCATATATATATATGTATGTATGTATGTATGTATGTATGTATGTATGTATGTATGTATGCATGTATATACATTCTTTTATTTGTTTCAGTCATTTGACTGCGGACATGCTGGAGCACCGTCTTTAGTCGAACAAATTAACCCCAGTACTTATTGTTTGTAAGCCTGATACTTACACACTAACATCGGTTCTCAAGCGATTGTGGCGGGACAAACACAAACACACAAACATACACACACATACATATATACGACAGACTTCTTTCAGTTTCTGTCTACCAAATCCACTCAGAAGGCTGTGGTCGGCCGTAGGCTATAATAGGAGACACTTTCCCAAGGTGCCACGCAGTGGGACTGAAACCAAGACCATGTGGTTGGTAAGCAAGTTACTTAGCACACGGTCACTCCTGCGCCTATGCACACAACCATTCTTGCGCCTATAGCACACAGCCGCTATATAAAACACAAGCAAGATTCAGTTGAATTAGTTTCTTAAATTGAGGCGCACCTCGTTAGGTCGGATTAATATGCACACACAAAACACAACGGTTTCTTTACAATGATGTAATATTTTCATTAATCAATTAAAGGAGTTGTTAGAAACGGCCGTAATGGTTTGACATCTGTACCTCTACTGTTACTCATTTATATATATATATATATATATATCACATCACGTGATCACGTGACCGACCAGACCATCAGATGTTGTTACACATCGCTGGTCACAATGCGTTCGCATTGTTTTAGCCTTCGAATGAAGCCACCCCGCTGGCTAAGCGAGCAGGCCAACAGAAGGAAGAGTGGGAGAAAGAGTGGTGAAAGAGTACAGCAGGGATCATCACCCCCTGCCGGAGCCTCGTGGATCTTTTAGGTGTTTTCGCTCAATAAACACTTACAACGCCCGGTCTGGGAATCGAAACCGCGATCCTACGACCGCGAGTCTGCTGCCTTAATCACTGGGCCATTGCGCCTCCATATATATATATATATTTCATATATATATATATATATTATATATATATATACACACACACACACACCACACACACACACACACACACACATATATATATATATATAATATATATATATACATATATATATATACATATATATATATACATATATATATATACATATATTATATATATACATATATATATATATATATATATATATATATATATACATATATATATATCATATATATATATATATATATATATATATACATATATATATATACATATATATATATATATATAATATAATATATATATTATATATATATATATATATATGTGTGTGTGTGTGTGTGTGAGAGAGAGAGAGAGAAAATCATCTGCGAATGTTCCATACTTTCATCACGTTTTTGTCTCCCTTTTTCTCTAAGTTATATTCTCACCCATCATTTGGCTTCTGTGACTTCTTAGTGGTTGTCTTTTAACTTTTTATATTTTACTTACTTCAGTTATTAGACGGCAGCGATGCTGGGGCATCGTCTTAAAGGGATTTTACTCGAGCAAACCTTTTAGGGTGTTCCCTGTTTGGCTGTCACTTTTCAATTTCTTCAATTTTTTTTTCCAATTGATTTCAAATTTGGCACTATTTTGTGTACTCATTATTGACATGAAATTTGTTTTTGCCATAAATCAATAAATAAGCAGTTAATAGCTTTTAAAGTACGCAAATTTTGGGTAATTTTAACCAATCGAAAGTCACATATAGGTGCATATTTCCATAGTAACAAGTCAAGCGTTCAAAAAGCGTTTATGAATAACCACGTGTACAAACCGATATTTTACACTGTGTTCTCCTGCTTGTTGTACCCGTCTTTTTGTGCTCTTAAAAGCACAGAATAAGTCGTTTAGTGTTTTTTTCGCTTTAAATACATATTGAATGCATAAAACTATAAACTATGTGTTCTTTACTCGTCCTTTGGTAATTTTACGCTTATTAAATGCTTAAAACACGTCGTCTTATGAATACAGTTAAACACAAAAGGACACCTTCTGGATCCTGCTTTTTTGACTGGATAAAAATGATCAAACTTTAAAAACCTCTGTAACTTTTTAAATAAATGTTTTCTCCAACAAATGAATTAGGCCCTGAGATTCAGAGTAAAAACTTACATCGATACACTAGATTTGAACATTCTCACTTAAGTTCAAGATTTCAAACAGTGCAGCCAAACAAAAAAGATTCCCCTCATTTTTTAAAGCCTGGTACTTATTCTATCGTTCTCTTTTGCCTAACATCTAAGTTATGGGGACGTAAACACACCAACGCTGGTTGTCAAACGGTGGTGGGGGACAAACACACACACAAAGACACACATACACACACATATTTTATATATATATATATGATAAATCCACTCACAAGGGTTTGGTCTACTCGAGGCTATAGTAGAAGACACTTGTCCAAGGCGCCACGCAGTCGAACTGAAACCAGAATCATGTATTTAGGGAGCAAGCCTTTTACCACACACCCTTTCACGTATTGAGAATTCCTTGTTCGTTGCACAATTTTGAAGTATAAAGATGCATACTTACACACATACATATATGTACATAGATTTACAAACTCGCACGCACGCGCGTGTATACATATGTATATATATATATATATGTATGTGTATATACATACACATATATATATGTGTAAATATATATGTATATATATATGTGTATATATGTGTGTATGTATATACATCACGTCACGTGATCACGTGACCGACCAGACCATCAGATGTTGTTACACATCGCTGGTCACAATGCGTTCGCATTGTTTTAGCCTTCGAATGACGCCACCCCGCTGGCTAGGCGAGCAGGCCAGTATATATATATATATACATACACACACACACACACATACATACATACATACATATATATATATATATATATATATATATATATGTATGTGTGTCGTCGGCTCCAGCTCGTATCCGAGCATTGGGTTCGTCAGATTTCATCCAGTCCCCTTGGCTGATGTTTTTGCGGAATGTGACTTTGGAGTACTCGTCGGTGGGTAGAATTCGCACAGGATGGTCTTTGCAGCTCGGTGATGTTGAAGACATATATGTATGTGTGTGTATGTGTTTGTGTATTTGTGTGTGTATGTGCGTGCATGTGTGTGTATGTGTGCACATATATATATGTGCACACACACACACACACACACCATATATATATATATATATATATTTCTTTACTCCCCACAAGGGGCTAAACATAGAGGGGACAAACAAGGACAGACAAAGGAATTAAGTTGATTACATCGACTCCAGTGCGAAACTGATACTTTATTTATCGACACCGAAAGGATGAAAGGCAAGATCGACCTCGGCGGAATTTGAACTCAGAACGTAACGACAGATAAAATACCTATTTCTTTACTACCCACAAGGAGCTTAACACTGAGGGGACAAACAAGGACAGACAAACAGATTAAGTCGATTATATTGGCCCCAGTGCGAAACTGGTACTTAATTTATCGACGCCGAAAGGATGAAAGGCAAAGTCGACCTCGGCGGAATTTGAACTCAGAACGCAGCGGCGGACGAAATACCCCTAAGCAGTTCGCCCGGCGTACTAACGTTTCTGCCAGCTCGCCTCACAATACACACAAACACGCGCATATTATAAGTAATATATATACATATACATAGCTATATAAGTGACAGCTATGTGAAAATGAGGGAAAAATAAGAGTGATAAATAGAAAAAAAGTTAAGAACAGTGAAATGACGTATAAGTGAATAAATAGCAGCACGTGGCTGTATATTATCGTTTATTTCTTGCTCGTAATTTGTCACCCTGTTAAATCATGCTGGATTATGAAGAAAAAACAGTTTCAAGTGTGACAAGTGATGTCTAGCCCCTATCGCCGAGTGTTCGTCTGGTTATCAGAAGAATCAAAATGGTAACGCATGGCTGACCCGTGAAATTGTCCCTTCAATGGCAACACCAGTTTGTTATTACAGATAACCACTACGTAAAGATATTGCTTGACTGGCTGCTGCGGTTTTCAAGGGAGGGAATCCACGGTGCTGAAAAGTGTGGAAGGGGGTATGTGTGTGGGGTATGTGTGTGTGGGTGTGTGTGGGGGGTATGTGTGTGGAGGAGAGTTGTCGGGGGTGAGGATAAGGAGGGGGAAATGAAGCTGAAGGAAAAAGGGATGGCGGTGCACGAGTAAAGAGAGTAAGGTGAAGGTGAAGACAACGCTGACGATAATGATGACGATGACAACGACTACGACAACAACGACGGCGGCGTCGGCATCGCTTATGAAGAAGAAGAAGAAGAAGAAGAAAAAGAAGAAGAAGAAGAAGAAGAAGAATGAAGTCAAGAAGAAATATGAAGACAAAATAATATACAAAAATAAAGACAAACCATCATCATCGGTTGTGGCGATGCTAGTATTATTATTATTATTATTATTATTATTAGTAGTAGTAGTAGTAGTAGTAGTAGTAGTAGTAGTAGTAGTGGCAGCAGCAGCAGCAGTAGTGATCGCAGCAGAGGCCGCAGTGACGGCGAGAGGGGGGGGGCAGCGTAGACAGCAGTAGTGATGGCGGTCGTAGCAAAAGCGTTCAATGAAAGCGGAGGAAGAAAATGTATTATTTTGTGACCGTTTCCTTTCGTCGAGGGAATATCTAACTGCTGTTCACTCTTAACATTGTTGTCTTGCAATAGTCACGTGGACAACAATTTGCAGTGGGGGGGTTAGTGTGTGGGGGGGGGGGCAGTTGTTAGGTTTCCATCAATCATTATTGTTGTTCGTACTGCTAGTGTTGTTGTTGATGTTTTTGTTGTTGTTCTTTTCCTTGCTACCCCGACAATGTGACGGCGTGGTTAGCATACTGTCCATGTTTCAACAATACATTCAAGACATTTGACATGCTTTACCCATTTGTTACTGAACGTTAAAGAATATTTCTTGCGGGTCAGGATCATCTTGTAATGAATTGTAATGAAGTTGTAAGGATGACCTGAGAGTTTTCAAGACCAATTGCTCTGAAGGTTCTATTTATTTAAACGTTTTTGAGTAGTTTGACCTTATTTTTATTGCATGCGATCATATTGAATTGATCTCAAACCCAATATCTCATCCATGTTGATTTCATAAGAAATTTCATATAGATTACATAAGAACATGAAGATTTAATGACAACTTCAATGCAAAGCCCTTCGAGATCCTTGATATACCGATCCCATAAAACACTATACATATATCTACATGCGCATACCGTACATGCCGCTAAAATTTCTACTATACTCATAACACCAGATACTTATATGAGGAAGTGCTGAAGAGGTACTGCCTTTAAGGGTATAGTGAAAGGCCTGAATGGAGGCCCAACCTTCCGAGTTTTTTTTTTTTACAGGGCTTAGAAAAACTGAAGGACCACTGCGATGTGTGTGAATCTGAGAGAATATGTTGGATAAAAGCATAATTAACTGATCCTCCTGTAGTTTCTTTTGCTCAAAGCCAGGAACTTTTCAGCATACCCTTATACACATCACTAAACATTCATCTATAAATATGGTTTCGAATTTTGACATAAGGCCAGCAATTTCGGGTGAAGAGATAAGACAATGACATCGATCTCAGTGATCAACTGCTACTTATTTTATTCACCCCGAAAGGTTGAAAAGCAAAAATCAATCTCGGCGGAGGTTGAACTCAGAACGCAAAGACGGACGAAGGCTGCTAAGAAATTTTCTCGGCGTGTTGACGAATCTGCCAGTTCGTCACCTTATTCCTCTATATATTTGACTAATATACACCAAAATATACATCCATCGCAGATGCACTACTTATTATGGATACAATACAACTATATGCTCTGCACACCTACCAAACAATAAGATCAATTTTACAAGTAACATAAATGCTTTTAAATTACAGATTTATGGAAGGGAAATTAAGTGTTCGTAAGATGAGATTGGATTCGTCTTGACTGTTAAAATGGCTATTGCGCTGCAGTGGTTTATATTTGCTGGACTGAATGTGATTCAACACGACTTGTTAGTATTGGTTTAAAAGTTTGGCACAAGGCTTGCAATTTCTGAGTACAGATAATCGATTATATCGGCCCCTAACAATTCGCCGACTTAAGAGTTGTTAATATTAGTGGAGTCTTGAGTTCCACCGAGGTCAACTTTGCCTTTCGTCTTTCTGGGGTGGGTAAATTAAATACCAGTTGCGTACTGGTATCGATCTAATCGACTGCCCCCTTCCCCAAGAATTTCGGGCCTTGTGCCTAGAGTAGAAAAGAGCTTTAGAGCGGCGAGCTGGCAGAATCGTTAGCACGCTGGGTAAAATGCTTAGCGGCATTTCGTCCGTCTTTACGTTCTGAGTTCAAATTCCGTCAAGGCTGACTTTGCTCTTATCCTTTCGGGGTCGATAAAATTTGTAACGGTTGAGTGCTTGGATCGATGTAATCGATTTATCCATACCCCGAAATTGGTTTCTTTGTGCCAGAATTTGAAACCAATATTAATAGAGCTCTTAGGTGATGAGTCGTCACCGCA
The DNA here is from genome assembly GCF_006345805.1 of Octopus sinensis. Taxonomy (NCBI): domain Eukaryota; kingdom Metazoa; phylum Mollusca; class Cephalopoda; order Octopoda; family Octopodidae; genus Octopus; species Octopus sinensis. The sequence continues at coordinate 31,751,145 of NC_042997.1, forward strand.
CCGGACGAAATACTTTGCGGCATTTGTTCCGATATTACGTTCTCTGTTCAAATTCTGCCGAGGTTGATTTTGCCTTTCATCATTTTGGGGTCGATAAAGTAAGTGAGAACTAAGGTCGATGAAATCGACTTACCTCCTCCTCCAAACTTGCTGGCCTTGTGCCAAATTTTCAAACCATTATTAGTTGAGCTCTATCATGTTTGGTGTAAATATGTACGCAAACCTGCAGGTGATTATATCACGTAATGGATACAGTCCACCACATACATAGAATGTTCAACAATGCTAACGAAATCATATGAACATTCAGTCTACGTTTTAAAGGAGGAGAGCACACTTTCTATGAAATACGTATAAAATTGGGATACGCCGAATCTATGAAACTTTGCATTGACAGAAAACAAAATATCGTTCCATGCTAATGTTGAGAATCTAAATCCTTTTTAATGGTGTGTCCCGTCTGATGATAATTCATACATCTTGCGGCCCATTTCTCGAAAAGAGCGTGACAAGCTTCATCTAAATAAAGGATCGAATTTAATCTTTGGGTTCCGCAAATACAACGGAAATTATATAAATAAAACTCAGAGAATTTATCAGGAACATACAATATATGCATTTTATATACTCATGTACATAATCAGAGAAACATACATACATGTATACATATTTATGAACAAAGGAAAGAGTCTTTACGCAGCCGCTCGATCAACTTGAAATAGCAGCCAAAAATCTACGTTGAGGGAATTACGCATTTGGTAATATCCGTTTTGATATACTCTACTCGATCATTTGTGACACGGTGTTAAGACATATGGACAAAGATAGATTCCTCCTGTTGGCTTGGAGTGAGCGCTTCTTTTAGAATGTGATAACTGCTTTCAGGAATATTGGTTTAAAATTTTGGAACAAGGCCAGCAATTTCGAGGGAGGGGCCAGTAAATTACATCGATCCCAGTGCTTAACTGGTACTTATTTTAACGAAACCGAAAGGTTATGTCGACCGCGACGGAATTTGAACTCAGAAAGTAAATGCGGAAAAAATACATATTTCTTTACTACCCACAAGGGGCTAAACACAGAGAGGACAAACAAGGACATACAAACGGATTAAGTTGATTATATCGACCCCAGTGCTTAACTGGTACTTAATTTATCGACCCCGAAAGGATGAAAGGCAAAGTCGACCTTGGCAGAATTTGAACTCAGAACGCAACAGCGGACAAAATACCGCCAAGCATTTTTACACGGCATCCTAACCATTCTGCCAGCTCACCACATTATTATTTAATAATCTTACTCGAACCCGTCATGCTAATCACACCCTATTCTGAGACTACACCATTAAGCCACCGCCCTGTCTGTTAGACATCATTACTACGGTGATGAAAACGGTAGCAAAATGGACAAGGAGTCTTATTCGATGACAGATGACTACTGAAGCGTAAATGATGGCATGCCAGCCGATTCTCGCAAGTTCTACTCTATATTTTCTTTTAATTTTGTGTCTTTTTCTCTGCGTAACTGTCATTATTGACTTCCTTGGCAGCTTACGACGGAATTAAAATAAATAAATAAATGTAAAAGGATAAATGCTATAAAATAACCATGAAAATTGTCTGGAAGTAATTCATCCTAACTAAATAAAAATACTATGAAAGTGAAAATAAGCAGGCTGTTAAATTCCTCGAATATCAAATAGTTAGAATAAATAAAGGAATATATAATTAAATGAATTAATGAATAAATAAATAATTAAATAAATAAGTAATAATAAATAAAATAATAAATAATAAATAATTAATTAAAACGGATAGTGTAAATAAAATGGGAAATTTTAATCCATCAGAAAGAAAAATAATGTAATTTCGAAACGAATGTATTCTGATGTCATTATTCTTACCAATCGGAGAAAATATCATAAAAAAGAATGTGGTACAAACAAATGTAGGGGGGGACCATTTTATATGTGTTTAAAGTATTTCAAGATTTGTTATTAGATTTTAAAATGGAAAGTTGTTGAAGTAAAATATACTTCCTGGGTGCATGCATACACGTATATAAATACATAAATGTGTGCACAGAGTACTTTTTTTATATGCAAGCATTAATACACACACATACCTATTTCTTAACTACCCACAAGGGGCTAAACACAGAGGGGTCAAACAAGGACAAACAAACGGATTAAGTCGATTACATCGACCCCAGTGCGTAACTGGTACTTAATTTATCAAAGCCGAAAGGATGAAAGGCAAAGTCGAACCCGGCGGCATCTGAACTCAAGACGTAGAGACAGACGAAATACCTATTTCTTTACTACCCACAAGAGGCTAAACACAGAGGGGACAAACAAGGATAGACAAACGGATTAAGTCGATTGCATCGACCCCAGTGCGTAACTGGTACTTATTTGAACGACCCCGAAAGGATGAAAGGCAAAGTCGACATCGGCGGAATTTGAACTCAGAACGTAACGGCAGGCGAAATACGGCTACGCATTTCGCCCGGCGTGCTAACGTTTCTGCCAGCTCGCCGCCTTTAATACACACACATACATTCACACACATATATATGTACAAACTGGTACTTATTTTATTCACCTGGGTAGTATGAAAGGCAACGTCGACCTTGGTGGGATTTGAGCTCAAAATATGAAGCCAGAAGAAATGCCACTTACCTGTTTGTGCAACATGCTAACAATTCTTCCAGCTCACCTCATTTTAATGATATTAATATTTACTGCCGTTACAAGACGTTACCATCCTGAGCTAAATACCGAGCGGCATTTCGAGTTCAGATTCCGCCGAAGTGGACTTTGGCTTTTGCCCTTTCGGTGATGTAATTTACTTAAACCTTTCTCCGAAACTGGTAGGCAGTACCAAAATTTGAAACCATTGTTTACTACCATTATACTAATTTTCACAATTGATATTACCGCTTTTTCTTTGCAACGTAAAATATACATACGAAGAATTCTTTTTCGTGTTATCTTTTTGAAATAATAGATTCTGGAATAATTTTCTTGCTGTCTACCTTTTCAATAGATCATTTAATGATTTGAACTCCTTACTACAAATTTATGAAATTCTGCACAGTCATTTTCATAGTTCAGTTGTATGCCGAGAATAAAAGAGAATTCGAAATTCTATGACTAAGGAATAATCTATTTAGAATTTGCAAATACTACTTTTAATTACACAGACAATAACTAATTTCTCTAGACATCATATTTTCTGTCTTTAACGTTTATCTGATTATGCTAACTATCAAGAAAATTGATTAAGGAATACTTGCATACCCCAATATACAGGTCACCATCGTTAGCCGGGCGAAATGATCAGCGATATTTCGTCTGTCTTTAGGTTCTGAGTTCAAATTCCGCCGAAGCTAACTTTGTCTTTCAGCCTTTCGGGGGTCGATAAATTAAGTACCAGTTGCGCATTGGTGTTGATCTAATCGACTGGCCCCGTCCCCACAAATTTTAAGGCGGCGAGCTGGCAGAATCGTTAGCACGTCGAGCGAAATGCTTAGCGTTATTTCGGCTGCCATCACGTTCTGAGTTCAAATTCCGCCGAGGTCGACTTTGCCTTTCATCCTTTCGGGGTCGATTAAATAAGTACCATTTACGCACTGGCTTTGATATAATCGACTTAATCCGTGTGTCTGTCCTTGTTTGTCCTCTCTGGTGGTAGTAAAGAAATAGGTATTTCGTCTGCCGTTACATTCTGAGTTCAAATTCCGCCGAGGTCGACTTTGCCTTTCATCCTTTCGGGATCGATTAAATAAGTACCAGTTACGCACTGGGGTCAATATAATCGACTTAATCCGTGTGTCTGTCCTTGTTTGTCCTCTCTGGTGGTAGTAAAGAAATAGGTATTTCGTCTGCCGCTACGTTCTCAGTTCAAATTCCGCCGAGGTCGACTTTGCCTTTCATCCTTTCGGGGTCGATTTAAAAAGTGCCAGTTACGCACTGGGATCGATATAATCGACTTAATCCGATTGTCTGTCCTTGTTTGTCCCCTCTGTGTTTAGCCCCTTGTGGGTAGTAAAGAAATAGGTGTTTCGTCTGCCGTTACGTTCTGAGTTCAAATTTCGCCGCGGTCGACTCTGCCTTTCATCCTTTCGGGGTCAATCAAATAAGTACCTGTTACGTACTGGGGTCGATGTAATCGATTTAATTCCTTTGCCTGTCCCTGTTCGTCCCCTCTATGTTTAACCCTCTATGGGCAATAAAGAAAGCAATATACAGGTCTCCTAACAATTACTGTAGTTTGTGTTATTTTAATACCATATCCATACATAGGGCGGCGACATGGCAGAACCGTTAGACTTAGCGGCATTTCGTTCGTTTTTACATCTTGAGTTCAAATTCTGCCGATGTCGATTTTGACAGATATCGAGGCGGAAATATATATATATATATATATATATATATATATATATATATATATCTCAAGACACATATGTTGTACTTTGAGTAAAGTATTGGATGATAATTAAACTTAAAATTGTTTAAAAGCCAGTACATTGCAAATTAAAATAAGACGCGAAGCAGAAGGAAGACAGAACAATCGTTCACACTTTTATCTAATATTTTCATATTTCGTGGTGGATCACTATGTCAGAAGAAAATTGACGATGATGAGGAGCTGATATCTTGTACACAGATATCGAGGAGAAGCTTCTGATATGCCTAGAATTTGGTATTTTAAAATTATCAAACGGCCTCGTACAACTCTCTTGCCTACATGTAATTGGAAGTTTCTGTTGATACATTAGAATAGTTACCTTGATCCATAAATTAACGACATTACCTTCTGTTTGTTTGAAGATAATCGTAAGGTTTGAATGCGGTGTTTTGTCAAGGTAATTTTTTTAATGATGCGTTTGTCTACGTGTTTCTTGATGTGGCTACGTAGATCTCGGATAATGTTTTCGAAGCACTCAAGTCAATCCTCCCATCGACAATGTAGCAAGGTTCTCAACGCCTACACACATACACGTACACATATGTATGAATGTGTATATATATATATGTGTGTGTGTGTGTTTACATATATATATTCATACACACACGTATATGTGAGTGTATGTGTATGTCAATATGTATGGATGTAAATATATATATATATATTTATTGTGGGACAGTTATCTCCCCTGTCAGTACATTGACATGTGCTTTTTGTGGCTATAAGGCCTTTGACTCTAGTTTCTGGCAATATTGGTACTACTCTGCACCCTCAGTCACTATTAGCGACGATTGAATTTTTCCTTTCCGGTTTTATATCGCGGGTAGTCCCCTTTATTATTATATGTATATATTAGTATATCTAAGCACTACATATACACACAATCATTCATATATGCACACACACACACACACACATACACACAAACACACACACACACACACACACACACACACATAAACACAAGAATATGTATGTAGAAAGAGATGATAGGGGAACGAGTGATTTATGTTTTTATTAATATTTGTAAGGTGGGGAGCTGGTTGAATCGGTAGCACGCCCGACAAAATGCTTAGCGGCGTTACTTCCAACTTTATGCTCTGAGTTCAAATTCTGATGAGATTTAGTTTGCCATTCATTTTCTCGGGATCGGTGAAATAAGTAATAGTTGAGCACTGTGGTCGACGTAAACCACCAGCTCTCACCCAATAAATTTCAGGCTTTGCATCTATAGTAGAAAGGATAAAAGTTTTACAACTGAATAGAACTCTCTCTCTCTCTCTCTCTCTCTCTCTCTCTCTCCTCTCTCTCTCTCTCTATATATATATATATATATATATATATATATATATATAATATATATATATATATATATATATCCCACTCTCTCTATCTATCTATTTATCTGTCTGTCTGTCTATCTATCACTTTCCACATCTACAACTACTACTACTAAACACACACACATATATTGAGTGAAGTGACATATATAGAGTGATACTTAGGTGCGCATAAGTGTACCATAATATAGGTGTATATATACTCTGGACTAATACTCTCTCGTCGTGTATTTATATCTTCCTCTATCTTTCATTATAAAATGATTTTATCTCTCTCTGATATTCAAACACACACGTACTTCGAATTTCAGTCACGCACACATACACATACACTCACAAACACACAGCCAAAGAAGCAAACTCATGCAATCGGTTGTCTGAAGGGCAATAAGTCTTTTGTTGCCGACTTTAACAATGGGAACTCTGTCGATAGCTGGAACATAGTTTATAGTCCATGCAGTACTCAAACAGATATGCCACCGTCACTCTTTGTCAGTGCTCGGAATAAAAAGTTCCTGTCGGAATTTCATTCGTCTTGAAGTGGCAGCAAATTTGATCAGAAGCCAAACACCTACTGACGAACGAATGTCTTCATACTGAAAGGTTTACGCATCTCTCACAACAACAGTTCACAAAAAGGCATGTACATATAGGACCGAACAAAATAACAGTTGTTGTTGTTGGTATCAATATTAGTAGTGTTGTTGTTGTTGTTGCTGCTACTGCTGTTGTTGAGATTATTATTGCTGTTCTTGTTTTTACCTTTTTTTTTGTGAGCATTTTCCTTATAGTTCCTGTTTGCTTTTCATTTTGTATAAGATCTGGTAGTAATGATGGTAATGAGAATGGCAGAAACGTTAGCACGCCGGGCGAAATGCGTAGCCGTATTTCGTCTGTCGTTACGCTCTGAGTTCAAATTCCGCCGAGGTCGACTTTGCCTTTCATCCTTTCGGGGTCGATAAATTAAGTACCAGTTACGCACTGGGGTTGATATAATCGACTTAATCCGTTTGTCTGTCCTTGTTTGTTCTCTCTGTGTTTAGCCCCTTGTGGGTAGTAAAGAAATAGGTAATGAGAATGGTTATGGTGATCATATTATTTTCGCATTTAAGCTCCAGGTCAGCATATGCATGATTAAAAATGCCCCAGACATACCCAACTTGCATTTTCATTTGGAAATAATACCCCATTTTCTAATGTGTTCTTTTCAAAGACTGTATGACGGAATATGAGGAATATTTAACTGTTATTTCATACAACAAGAGAAAGTTGTTGGGCTTTGACACTAATATTGTCGTTGTTACTGGTGTTGTTGTTGATGTTGGTGGTGTCGGCGGTTGTGGTAGTGTGGTAGTGTTTGTGGTGGTGTCGGTTGGATTGTTTAACGGTTTATTGGTGAGTGACGTGACATGCAAGAAGGAAATTTGGTTTTGGAATATTGTTTCGCAAAGGCAAATAAACACAACATATAAAAGTAACTTGTTATGTCAACCACTTGTGCGGTGAAGATAATAAACTCAGGGAAGGATTGATGGACCTAACAGCGTACTGAATTCCTATACACTAGCATTCCTGTTCTCCGGCACACACACACACACACACACACACACACACACACACACACACACACACACACATATATAAGTATTATGTATGTACATTTGTCTATACATACTTGTATATGTGCACGCATATATGCGTGCGTGTATAAATATGTATGCATGCTTGTGTATGTATGTAGATATATATGTAAGTTATATATACATATATGTGTGTGTGTGTATGTATGTATGTATGTATGTATAAATGTATGCATGTATGTATATGTGAGTCAGGACAACACACAAACGCACACATGTACATGCTCAGTCACTCAGTGTAGATAATGTGTTACTGGACATAGGCATGAGCAAACAGATAATGCTATAAACAAGACACGCCACCTACTGCATACCAAACATACACACATATACATATACAAAGGTACGCACGTACATATACAGGGTGATACATTTAATATCGGATTCCTGTGAAACTGGATATTATACTGATAGAAGTTTTAGGAGAGAAGTAGAGTTGTCGATTTTTGTGTAAATTTTATGTCTTCATTAAATTTATGGGAATGCAGGACTAAATCCCCACCCCACTCGCTTTCTGTTCATGAAGGTATTACATACGAAAACATATATACTTGCCTGCTACGCACAAATATTCTGCAGTACAGTATTAGTACAACATAACACTGAAACAGATCACTGTTGACGAATCATATTTGTTAATCGAAACAGCTGTCAAGTACGCGTTATATATATGTGTGTGTGTGTGTGTGTGTGTGTGTACATCATTTAGGCTTTAGTAATAGTGAATTTATGCGCAATGTCTCTGTAGAGAGGTAGAGAGGGCACTTAGTTGGTGAGGAAATCCCGTTGTAAGGTTGAAACTGATTTGGCTATTTTATATAATGACATCACGCTTACATGTGTTTGTACATTTAGTGATGGCGCAAATTTATAGAATGTAACTTGCAATGTTCTATATTATTCACTAATTCACTATATTATTCACTATGTTATTCACTAATGACTGAGTAACTCAATCATTAGAATAAATTTTTACTTCAATGTGTCCTTGAATGTGTCCTGTAAAGGACCCGCCATTACCATCACCAGCAAAAAAAACAACAAAAAAAACCAGAATATGCATTAATCACGCTAAAATTTTAGCCACCATTAGAGATATAAGAGTGTACTTTGTCAGACTTAGCTGGTGAAGTAAGGAGTTGCTTTGTAATATCCTTCTTTAAACATCTCAATATATTTACAGTCGCATTGGTCATGGATCAGTTACTGTCATAATTATTGGTATTTATCTCAATTTCAAAAGGAAGCCTTTACACGAAAATTTGCAAACTAACTCCTTCTAGTAGGCGCAGGCGTGGCTGTGTGTTAAATTTTCATACTAGCCACATGGTTCCAGGTTGAGTCCCACAGCTTGAAACTTCGGGCGAGTGTCTTCTGCTATATTCTCATCTCGACTTACCTTATAACCTTATAAGTCCCTCTCTACTCCGATGGAAACTTGATGCTAGATGGAAGCATAGAAAACTAAAAACATCGCGATGGGGATCATAGAAACTGAAGCACTACCAAGCGGTTTGACCAGGACTGAAATACAAGTAAGCAACCACGAGAATTTATTTAATCGTTGACTCACGGTTATAAGTTCCTTGGCCATATTCTACAAAAATGATCGTGATAATAATTGCCACAATGATTAATAATGGTGATAATAACAATACTTCTAATGATGATGATGATGATGATGGTAATTATAACAACAACATTGGCAGGCACCTCGATATCAACTGCACTCCAGCTTCGTATTTACCCTCTTACAAAGATTGTACTTATGTTCTGTTTTCGATGTCTTCTTACTGTCAGAGTACTGTATTTATGATTGAAGTGGCCTATTCTGTATGTGTATTAGTGCCTATGTGTATGTGTAAGTGAGTGTGTCTGTATGTGTGTGTGTGTGTGTGTGTGTATGTGCAATTTACTTGTTCCTTCGTGCTTCTGTGAGTGTGAGTGTACGTAAGTGTGTGAATGTGTGTGTGGTATGCGAACGATCGTTAGGGTTAAGGTCAACAGAAGAACAACAGAAAAGACCTTAAGGTGTTATATGAGCGCATGATTGCACATAAAACCCGCACATACACTCACAGCACCCACACATATACATCACGACTCTCACATAATATATATATATATATATATATATATATATGAATATGAATATAATATAAATATATATATATATATATGTACACACATGTATACACACACGTGTGTGTGCATCAACTTAACTCTGCTCTCTGATTACTGTGAGAGGTATAAGCAGGTTTTAAGGGATATACACAAGACAAGAGGTTGGAAAGATGTTTATTTCTGTGCTTCATACAGCAAAATCTCTCGATATTTGAGAAAGCGAGGGAGGTGGGAAGAAAGAGAGATATAGAGGGAGAGAGAAATAGGGAGGGAGAGAGAGAGAGAGGGGGGAAGGATACGAGGTGAGACAG
>NC_042997.1:31771031-31798009 GCF_006345805.1 Octopus sinensis
GGGGCTTATTGATAAATTGATAACGCATTTGGATCACTTTGAAACGAAATGAATCGCTAGTCTGGGATACATATATATATATATATATATATATATACATACATATATATACATACATATACATACATAGATATACATACATATATATACATACATACATATATATATATGTATATATATATTATATATATATATATATATATATATATATACATACAGTATATATATATATATATGTTAAGACCCCTCGGTCATGAATGACCATGGGATTGCACCTAGAAAGTTACCCTCCTAGACACAAGTCCGGGCAAGGTTGTTTATAGAAGGCCAGCAGTCGCCCATGCATACCAGCCTCCCCTCTCCACGCCACCAGTGTTATCCAAGGGAAAGACAAAGGTCGATACAGCTTGGCACCAGTGACGTCGCAACTCATTTCTACAGCTGAGTGAACTGGAGCAACGTGAAATAAAGTGCCTTGCTCGAGAACACAACACGCAGCCCGGTCCGGGATTCGAGCTCACAACCTCACGATCGTAAGCTCGACGCTCTAACCACTGAGCCATGCGCCTTCACAGAATATATATATATATATATATATATATATATATATATATATATATATATAATATATTATATATATATTATATATATATATATATATATATAATATATATATATATTTTATATATTAATATATATATATTATATATTATATATATATATATATATACAGTATATATAGATACATATGTCCTGTGAATGACTTTAATATGCATCCGGTAGCAGGGCTCTCTTCGGGAGTTCCAGGATCTTGAAGAGTATGGAACCACCTCTTAGCCACTATTGTTCCCTAGTCAACTTTGACTTAGAATAGTATCACCTGTCACTCTCCCAGCTATGGGTTAACTAGCATATGTGGTGGCATTTCCATCTGACCGCGCGGACGTAGTAATATCCATGGTTGGTATCGGGGCACACAGTATAAACATCGGGAGTGAAGTACCCGTGGGTTTTGTCACAGCGTCCTTTTAGGAAAGCAAAGCTCTGATGTGAAACCAGTGGTTTTATGTGATTACTGATCATCTCGTTTCGGCTTGTCGCTCAGTACTAATCACGCAGAATAAGAGTCTGATACACGTGTTACTCTTTACTCTCTTACTTGTTTCAGTCATTTGACTGCGGCCATGCTGGAGCACCGCCTTTAGTCGAGCAAATCGACCCCGGGACTTATTCTTTTGTAAGCCCAGTACTTATTCTATCGGTCTCTTTTGCCGAACCGCTAAGTGACGGGGACGTAAACACACCAGCATCGGTTGTCAAGCAATGCTAGAGTGACAAACATAGACACACAAGCATATACACACACATACATATATATATATATGCATATATACGACAGGCTTCTTTCAGTTTCCGTCTACCAAATCCACTCGCAAGGCTTTGGTCGGCCCGAGGCTATAGCAGAAGACACTTGCCCAAGATGCCACGCAGTGGGACTGAACCCGGAACCATGTGGTTGGTTAGCAAGCTACTTACCACACAGCCACTCCTGCGCCTATTGTACAAGTGTTTGTAACTATAATCCACTGATGTATAGGTGTCTCTTTATGGTGACCTCATTTATCATTCCAGCTACTGAAAATGGCGATCGAAGAATGGTGGTGTGCGTACGCCTAACTGGTTAGAAGTGCACTGTACGTTATAACTTCCCTTTGCCACCTATGCTCTAATTGATGCAGGTCTGCAGCAGGACTGAATATTCATCTCAGAGGTCATAGACGGGAAGTATGAAACGCAAAGTTACAGCAATTATCCGTGAAGTTGGAACAATCACCATGTATGTATATATGTATGTATAAATGAATGCATATACATATTAATAGATGTATGATTCTGGAGACACAAAGATTTGTTATATACTTTACCTTTTCATTTACTTTTATTTATTTATCAATTTATTTTCTTATTCATCCTTTTATTCTCTTTGACTTTTCCTGTTTTTGACCGGTGTTTCTGCGTGTGTTTTTTTTGTAGCTATTGACATGCAAATGAAATGATTATGAACATTTTTGTAAATTTGCTTTTCATTCAACTTATACATTGATCCGAAGAGTCTATATTGTTCAGTATTGGTGGGATAATGCTAATCTGATGCATTATTTCGTATATTATACAATAATATGTTCTACTATAGGCACAAGGCCTGAAATTTTAGTGGAGGGAACCAGTAGATTAGATCGACTCCAGTTCGCAACTCGCTCTTAGTTTATCGACCCCGGTAGGATGAAAGGCAAAGTCGACCCCGGTGGAATTTGAACTCAGGACATAGCGACGGGCGAAATATCTGTTTCTTTACTACCCACAAAGGGGCTAAACACAGAGAGGACAAACAAGGACAGACAAACGGATTAAGTCGATTACATCGACTCCAGTGCGTAACTGGTACTTATTTAATCGGCCACGAAAGCATGAATGGCAAAGTCGACCTCGGCGGAATTTGAACTCAGAACATAGCGGCAGACGAAATACCGCTAAGTATTTCGCCCGGCATGCTAACGTTTCTGCCAGCTCGCCGCCTTGTATATTATATAATAATATTACCTTAATAAACTCTTGGTAAAGAGTCAATGAAACAGTTGTAATAAAACGAGTTGCTCACTCGGTTCCCCTTGGTTCGAAAATCTGATTAAAGATCAGGGCTCTATAAGACGGTCATGTAAGTAGTCGTGATTTTCTAAAAAAAACAATGTCGAAGGTCTTTGTGATTGGTACGATATGAAATATTGAGCTCATAATCATATACATCATAGTCCTTCAGCCTTGAACCTAAAAGTTCTGCCTTCATTTTTGACAAAACAAGATGCCTTTAAAGATTGCTTTGCCAGACCTGGAAAAGTTTATGGAAATGTGTAAATTCATTTTTGAAAGTTCAAACCATGCGACGTGCAATCTTGATGCCGTTCGATTTCTTAATTTAAAGAGGTGCAGTTTCTTTTCTAGTACAACAGAAAGTTAACTTTTGTCCACTTGTGTACCAGATTGAAATAATACCAGGATAGATGCTGCTGATGAAGCCATCTGTCAAACTTGTTCAATGTACGCCATAACCGATGGTGCTAAAAGTGCTATAATGCATCTCGGGAGTTTTGTACATGATGGTTATCTCATCAGTATCTTATCGAACACTTAAAAGTGTGCCTCGATAAAGAGGATCTCATGCACCCTTAGCGATGGAGTGTCGTCAACACCTAATACTCCAACTAGAGTCGTTCATTCTGCAAAGACGCTACTATTCTTTTCCGACCAGATTTGTGGTAAAAAATTGTCAACAGAGTTCGATTGACCGACTCAGATTTATCATTTACTATCGGTTATTTTTTGATGGATGCACATGGCGGTGTCCACTCCTGTATAAAGGCTCTGTTCTATATCTGATGGCGAAATCAGGGTAGACCTACTGTGGTACAAGTCAAAGTCACTGAAGCAGACTTTGCGGAACCTAACTCTACGACCAAACAGGAATGACTTGTGACAAATAGTCAATAACTTGCCTTAAATCACCCTCAATCTCTGTGGTTCTCAGCTGTTTTGGCATATAGATCCATGTGATTCCTGTTTTATTTAGGTAGATCCTTATAGCCATTCGATGTTTAAAACATCATATATGTTTTTAATCAAATATTACGAATTGTATTAAAAACTACTTAAAATATTATAGAAATATAAAGAATTTATTGCGCATAAATTTTAACAGCGAAATCTTATATAGACCTCTAAAAGTCATGTGGACTCAAGAGGAGAACCACTGCATCGCAAGTATTGAAAGAGAAAAATACATTCCATTAGGAAGTCGAAGATATATGAGTGCTCATAGCTGTAGCATCTTTTATTAAAATTCTACTCGATCAAGATCGATCGAGTACTAAACAATAACTACAAAAAAAAAACAAAAAAACAAGTTAATGAGGGGGTCTCAACCTTGTAAAAGATTCTCTCATAAAGAATAATACTCTACAGCGTTGAGAACGAAGAAAAACGCATCGGATAGAAACAGTCTATAGGCGCAGGAGTGGCTGTGTGGTAAGTAGCTTGCTAACCAACCACATGGTTCCGGGTTCAGTCCCACTGCGTGGCATCTTGGGCAAGTGTCTTCTGCTATAGCCCCGAGCCGACCAAAGCCTTGTGAGTGGATTTGGTAGACGGAAACTGAAAGAAGCCTGTCGTATATATGTATATATGTATGTGTGTGGGTGTTTGTGTGTCTGTGTTTGTCCCCCTAGCATTGCTTGACGACCGATGCTGGTGTGTTTACGTCCCCGTCACTTAGCGGTTCGGCAAAAGACACCGATAGAATAAGTACTGGGCTTACAAAGAATAAGTCCCGGGGTCGATTTGCTCGACTAAAGGCGGTGCTCCAGCATGGCCGCAGTCAAATGACTGAAACAAGTAAAAGAGAAAGAGAAAGAGAGTCTAAAATGAAAATGGGATCGGATGGTCATAGCTGGAGTGCCTTTGATCATAGTTTTATTCAATCAGAACTTATACCAAAGCATACACTTCAATGCCGATAGCAGTTAAAAGGATCTAATAAATATATTTATTATTAACTGTCGAATGTAAGGGTGACAATGCTTACAACAGCGGTAGTGATACAAGGGAGAATATTGGAGTAGAGGTGCAAAGGAGAGATTCAGATGTTGGTGCCGGAGAAGGAACAAATAAAATCATATATATAATACTAGTTAAAACTGTAAAAAAACAAAAAAAGCCCTAAAAACTAGAATACCGTAAATATCTTAAGAGGATAAACAAATTAGCGAACATACAAACATTCATAATGCAAGCCAAACACATCGAGAGAGTGTGCGTCTGTACGCGAATAACATATATATATATATATATACACGCACATATATATATATTTATATATATATATAATATATATATATATATACACAACATATATATATATATATATATATGTGTGTGTGTGTGTGTTTACGTCATTAGAAAAGAAATAAGATTAGCGATATTACTGGAGTGATGAGTATCGGTGTTGACATATCGTCAAAGGACACTCCGCCGACGTGCATTCTCGAGCTTCAGAATATATATCAGTATTATTTTTTTCTCCCTGTATTTAATCTACTACTACTACTACTACTACTACTACTACTACTACTACTACTACTACTACTACTACTACTACTACTACTACTGCTGCTAACAATATCGAGGATAGTTTTGTTCTCGCTTTTATTAGTGGTGTTTATTTTTGGTGTTAAATTTTCTGCATTATAATACTTATTCAAATGAGATTATGACGATGAAAAAAGGGAGATGATGAAGCGTATTCAAACATGCAAATATATATATATATATGAACTCACACACACACACGGACAGACACATACACGCAGTCGCGCGCGCTCACACACGCACACACTCACACACATACACACACTCACACACCTACACATTAGTATACATCATACACATGCATATATTTGCCTATACCTACCTACATATCTACCTACCTACCTACCTATATATATATATACGTGTGTGTGTGTGAATGTGGATGTATCTATCTATCTATCTATCTATCTATCTATCTATCTATCTATCTATCTATCTATCTATCTGTCTGTCTGTATATCTATCTATCTATCTATCTATCTATCTATATATATATATATATATATATATATATATATCTATATATGTATATACACACAAACGTATGTATATATATTATGTATATATATATATAGATAGATAGATACAGTATATGGGTGTTTTATACTTTATATATACATACATACACATATATATATATATATATACACATATATACATACATACATACGTGCATACATACGTGCATACATACATACATACATACATACATACATACATACATACATACATACATACGTAAATATGTATGCATGTATGTTTGCATGTTTGCATGTGTGTATGTATGTATATATGTATGTATGGATGGATGGATGGATGGAAGGATGAACGTATGTACGTGTGTATAAAATATGTATATTTTATTAAACTTCACTTGATTTTTCTCGTCAAATTTTGTCACAATATAAAATTTTGATGACGTATTAAGCAAGATTTAAGATTTAATACTTACTAAATAAGACTCTTGTTGACAGGTAAGCGAGAGTTTTTGCAGTTATCTTCATCCCCGCTGATCTTCTTGGCTTTCTTCTATTAGCTTTTGTTACGTTGTTCTTTAGACCCGCTCCATTCTGTCTGTCTGTCTGTCTCTCCCTCTCTCTCTCTTTCTCTATATTTCTCTGTACCTCACTCTTTATCACTATCCTTGTAGTCTTTCTCCCGTCCCTCTCTATCTCTCTTTCTATCGCTGAACCCAATCTCCACCATCTTCTCACAGTATCATTACAACGGACGTTTTTCACTGAATACTCTTTCTATATTTAACAAACTCTTTTAGCGTATCTCAGCACCTTTATTATATATATATATATTTTCTCTC
The DNA here is from genome assembly GCF_006345805.1 of Octopus sinensis. Lineage (NCBI taxonomy): Eukaryota > Metazoa > Mollusca > Cephalopoda > Octopoda > Octopodidae > Octopus > Octopus sinensis. The sequence continues at coordinate 31,777,549 of NC_042997.1, forward strand.
CTTTGTCATGCATTTTCTCGAAGAGTTGGACTTTCCTGCCAGTTTCTGTCTACCAAATCACAAGGGGCTATAGTAGAAGACACTTGCCCAAGATGCCATGCAGTGGGACTGAACCCGGAACCATGTGGTTGGTTAGCTAGCTACTTACCACACAGCCATATACACACACATATATATATATTTTACATATATATATAATATGCATATATACATGCCTACGTACACATATTCATATACTTTTAGAAGGAAACGGTTGAAAGTTACTTCGAAGTCACTGTCAACTTCTTATAAACCTCAGCGAACTACTATATCAATCTCAGCACACATACAAGAAACACAACCACAAAGACGCAAGCACTCGTACATACACATTATATATATTACACCTACGCATACATATACATGCATATATATATACATATATATACATATATATATATATATATATATATATATATATACATATATATATATATATATCAGCCGAAATTACTACGATGATCCGGTTCTTGATGAAGACTGAGGGGTTCGAATGTCCTGTCCATGTTTATTGTATCGTCTTCTATGAGTTATACGTTCTTGTCCATGTTGTATTTTTCTACATACCTTAATATATATATATGTATATATATATGCACAAACACATGCATACAGATATACACACCTGCATGTATGTACGCATATATAAGTGTATGAATGTGTGTGCTGTACATCAATGTATTCTTTATATATTAATCTCCATTTTAAAATCGAATGTATTTTTCTTTTGGTAGGCGAGGATAGAGAAGTTTTCAAATGTCGTCAAACTATTCGTATGTCGTATAGCTTTGAGGATGTAACAAGCAAAGATGTCTAAGGTTACACTTACTCCATACGACCGTTGATGACAATCACCAAGATCTTAATCCAAATCTCAAGCAGTTTTTATCTTCTTTATTTCCATTCCCCCTTTTTCTTCATAAAAATCTAACAGATTTTTATGCCGTTTCATTTCTCTCTCTTTCTCGCTCTCCCTCTCTCCCTGTCTGTCTGTCTGTCTGTCTATCTATCTATCTATCTATCTATCTATCTATCTATCTATCTATCTATCTATCTATCTATCTATCCATCTATCTATCTATCTATCTATCTACCTACCTACCTATCTATCTCCTAACATTCTCAGTTAGCCTCGTTGTTTCCTTTAACATAATTTTAATGGTTTTATTTTGCATTTAGATATGACTTCTCATATTCATTTACTCTCAGCATAATTTCCTGTCACATCACCACATTTCATTGCACGACTTTCTATTCCTTTACCTCATTTCTTATGTATTCATTTCCGTATCTCTCTCTTTCGCTCTGTCTCTGTCTCTGTCTCTCTTTCTCTCTCTCTCTCTCTCTCTATCTCTTTGTCTCCCTCTCTTTCTCTCTCTGTATATATCTATGATACAATAAAAATCAGTTTGAATCTTGCTTGCTTGCAAATTTATCCAGCCAAACTGGCGCATAATGGAATTAAATTTACCCTGAAATGTTAATACGAACGGAATAAAACAAGTTCCGTGTATATCGGACCAGTGGTTTTAAAGATATCAGGAGTTTTGGGGTATAACTGCCCAAAAGGGTGCATAATGGGAAAATATTCCGAAAATAATCTTCATCCTGAAAGGGAAGAAGCCCTTATCTTTCTATTAGACACAGTGAGTTGACAACGAAAAAATACGAGGTTTTTTACAGTAATTGTTTTATTTTCGCATTTGGTAAACAATATTTTAATCCTTTAGAAAAATGTAAGCTGTATGTTCAGTAAGTATTTATATTTTAGCTTTCTTTAAACAGAAATATTTATGCCTATGTACGTGGTCTAATGAATAAATATCCGGACTGTTGTCATAGCACAGATTAACCCTCAACTGTGCTTTGCATGCGCACAAAGCTTTAACGTTCTAGCTTACTTCTGCTGTTTACAGCAATGCTTGGAAGGAAGGTGTATAGCATGTCACCGTCGTATTGACCATGACAGAGAAAGCTGAGCAGAGAATCTGCATTAAATTTTGCCAAAAGCTTGGCGGTACCTGCTCAGAGGCCTACGCAAAGTTTTCAAAAAATTTCATCGTTATCGACAGTTAAGAAGATCTTGTGTAACTGAAACTCGAATGTCCTTTTGGTCAACTGAAAGAAGTTTTAGCACAAGCCAGACAAAAACGCGTCTCATACCCCAAATCTTCAGTGATAATGAACTGAAAAGAACCTTAACTAATCTGTTCATCCTCTGATAACTCACGGATGGTGATTCGACGATTTCGCCTCACAGCTGCATGCACATCGGCTGGTTGCGGGTCCCCCAAAGTGTTCCTTGATATCAACATTTTTTTGCCCATCTTGGAAACGTCTGAACCACTCGTACGGATATGTGTGGCTCACACATTCTTCTTGCATGCACTTCCTGCAATATTAAGCAGGCCGCTGAGCAGGTATCGCCATGACAACTTTCTCTATCTCAGTCATGTAAACAGCGGAAGAGAGCTAGAACGCTAAAATTTAGTGCGCATGCACAGCAGAGTTTAAGGTCAACCTGTGCCAAATGGCTTCACTCTATGTGCTTTTAGCTACATTACAATGGAAACAGTCCGGATACTTATTGATCAGACCTCGTATACACACATATAAACATATTTTATATATATATCACTCTGTCCATCTCTATATTTGTCTTTCTGTCTGTCTCTGACTAATTATCAATCTATAGATCAATTAGTCAATCAACCTATCGATCTATATGTCTTACTAGCTATCAGTCTGTCTTTCTTTCTTCTTTACTTTCTCTCAATCTTCGTATACATACTAGCTCATTTACCACTATATCTATCTCTACAATGCAGGTACAAATATTAATCTGTAAACCTGTACGTTCGTGTATCTCTTCTTCCTTCAATCCACTCCAACGTCTTAATAACATACATCTCTATATATGCAATATATCGCACGCATTCATGTATGAGTGGGCTATTCTTCTGTGAAATGTATATATTCTTCATTTTCTGTACGCCTTACTTTCACTTTACCCCGCCAATCAAGCATTCCCTCGTTTCCAGTCTTTCATATATGTATGTATATATGTATGTATGTATATATGTATGTATATATATGCATGTATTATGTACGTACGTATGCATGTGTATATATGCATGTTAGATATATAGTTATACATATATATTATATACATATATATTATATATATATATATTATATCATTTATATATATATATATATATCTATACATATATACATATGTATATATATACACACACATATATACATATGTGTGTATAATATTAAAAAGATGTGTTATATGTAACTATGTATATATATATATATAGGTATATATATATAAATATATATATATATGTAGTGTGTGTATGTATATATGAATGTTTATATATATATGTGTGTGTGTATAGGTATGCATCGTATATTTGAATACTGAACGAATATATAGATAAGTATGTATATGTATATGATCACACACACGCACATTTATATACATATGTATGTATATATATACATGCATATATATACAGACACACACACACATACATATATATATATATATATATATTATATAATATATATATATACAGATATACGTATATACGCACTCAGGCCTTTTGTAATCACATATTCATGAATATATAAAATGCGCGTGTATCCGCATATATGTGAGGGTGTGTATATGCATGTTTGCTATAAAGGGCATATGCATACGTATGTATCTATATGCATACATATACTTATGTGCATACATATTTACACACACACACACACACACACACACACACACACACACACGCATATACAAACACAAACACAATTATATATATATATATATATATATAAAAATACGCTGATAAATGTACACACATATATACATGCCTACCTACCTACCTGCCTACTTCCCTACATACATACCTACCTCCCTACTTCCCTACCTACCTACCTAACTACATACATACATACATACATACATACATACATGCATATATATATATATATATATACACATATACATATATATACACATCCATACTTGTATGCATACAAACATACATACATACATATATACATACACACATACATATACTCTGACATACGCACACAAGACACAGATATTTATCATCTATCTTCCACAGTTTTAAGCAAATTTGACAATACAATGATCTTCAATAAAATTTGAAAAGGACAAAAACAATGAAACAACAAGAAAATTAACTAAAAGAAGAACAAAAAAAAAAACAAGAAAATCATCCACATTCCATACGGTACGTATTAACAGCAAATCTCGCAAGCTGTCACTTAACGCCTTTACACCAACACATGCTTTTTTATTTATCTCCCTGACAGAAGAGCACACATTACATCAAACGCATATGGCGTATACATATATGTTTATTGATACAAATACACCGATACGTTTCTGTGTATACGTATATTCTTATAGAAAAATATATGCACATATAAATATATGTATATGTGTTTGTGTTTAAATATATATACTTAAAAATATGTGTATATATATATACCTATATATTATGCATATATATGCTTTATGTATATATATATATATATATATATAACATGTATATAATGCATACAGGTATATATACGTACATATATATGTGTATATATGTATATTATACTTACACAGATTTTACAGAGAATATAAGCAAATGTACATATGTACTAACACATGCGTAATACGAAAACATCAACACTGCGCATGACAGCGTGTATGATTTATAGACATTATTCTGCAGATTTCTGTTCATATACAAGTGTGCATAGTTGAACCTTTCTACAGATGAGAACGTATGCATATATATATATATATATATATGCCACTCTATATATATGTTTGTGTTTGTGTATAGATATGTGTACATATGTATCTATATATATATATATATAGAACACGAATGTAGATGCGAGGAAATTGCATAGTGGCACTGAAGACTGAATACTACACGGTGTCACTTTGATATGAATATAACTTACACACTGCTATTCTCAAACATATAGTGATATAATTTTAGTTGTTGTATCTATCTACATATATACCCACCCTCCTACGATACACGTTCAGCAATTCCTAAACTTTTAAATTAGACGTTGCGTGATTACATATGTACATGTGTGCGTATACATTCATATATATAATATATATTATATATTATATATATTATATATATATAATATATAATACATACATAGATATATGCATATATATATGTAATATGTGTATCATTTGCATACTTCAACATCCACATAATCTGTAAATGTATATGCATTTATATTATATATATATATATATATACATATATATATACATATATATACATATATATATAAATATATATAATATATACATATATATAAATATATATATATATATATATATATATAAATATATATATATCTATATATATATATATATATATATATATGAAATGTATATGCATATGTAGATACACACATGCATACATATATATATTGTAAATATATCCTTATACATATATATATGTTTACATATATATATATACAGATATATATATCAAGCGCTCCTCCACCCACACATGTTTATATACATATGTATCTATGTGTCTCATTGCATATATATATATATATATATATATATATATATATACCCGCATATAAACTCACGTATATGAATCGGCTAAATATACTTACATATACATGTATATCAATTTGTACATATAGGCATATTAGAAACAACGTGGTGAGAGTCTATCTGTGTCTGTGCCTGTGTGTTTTAGCGTATATACTTTTGCAGATTTATATCGATTTTCCTAAATATATAAATAACAAGATAAGCAAATAAACAGATAAAATTCATTTTTATAGCTGTCTCTTGTATATACGAATATGATAAATGTGTTCCTGAACAATAGGGACTACAAAGCACCAGTGAGTAGCAGTAAGCCGATGGAAACAAACGTAACGTATTATGAACCATTGAGTTGAGAAAAAGGGTGGGTGGGGCGAGGGAAGCGAGGGTGTACATCGCGTTCACTCGATTGACTAGAAACATCAGCCAATATCTTGTAGACTCAACATGTAGCGTCTTATACCGAGGAAGGAACTATTTAGTGGTGAATGCTATTGTATGTACGAATATACTCGGGGCTAAATAACAGTAATAGTATAATCACTTGACCAATATATTAATAAGAGCATCAGTGATGCACTTCCACTGATACTGGAAATAGCAGCGAAAATTATTGTCAAGTTATATTCTACTCTCTTTAAAAAGAGCGGTAAAACAGTCAATAATGTTTGCTAAGATACACAATGACAGACAAAAAGCAGATAAAGAAAGAAAAGGAGAAATACAGAAGGGGAGAGAGAGAGAGACTGAAGGAGAGATAGATAGATAGATAGATAGATAGATAGATAGATAGATAGATAGATAGATAGATAGATAGATAGATAGATAGATAGATAGATAGATACACAGACAAACAAACACGCAGATATTTTCAACGATATTTGTAATAATCTTTTCTACTACATGCACGAGGCTTGAAATTTCGGGGTAGGGTGCTAGGTTGATTTCATCGACTCCAGCATTCCATTCCGAAAGGATGAAAGAGGAACTTGGCCCCGACGGAATTTGAACTTAGGAGGTAAATACAGACGCAATGCAACCAAGCTTTTTGTCCCCCGTAGTAAAGATTCTGCTAGTTTGCTGCCTTCTGTGATTTTCATAATAATGAGATAAAAATCTATTATATAATCTATCTGAAGACGACAACCAACTGAGATTATTCTAGCAATTAATAAACAAAAATTATAAAGATAGTTATAAGATCCTCCCCAAAATTTTTGGGGCAGTGCAAACAATAGAGATTGAAAGGGGTCTGTTCTATAAAACCAACTGGTTTGAGTGAAAGAAACTTTCAGCAAAATTAAGGATGATCTGTCTATCAATCGATCTATCTCAATATATGTATATAATGTATGTGTGTGTGCTTCTGTGTGTGCATAGGTACACACACATACTCACACATATTTATATATAAACATTTTAAAAATTAATATAAGATATTTAAAATACTAAATAAATAACACGGATCTCATGGAAAAAATAAAGATAACTGTATGCACTTTCGGCTCTCATCATCATCTCAAGCACATAGTGAAACTCAAAATGCTTTCTAGTTGTTACATGATAATATCGTCTACCAAAATTTATCATAAAGACGTGGGAATGAAGGATTATAATCTACCCGAGCTTTTCGAAGATCACGGGCGTTTTTGTTTTTAATTTTGTTTCTAACAAGGTAGGAATGAAGACAGCTCTGGCAGATTACATAGCGGTGGATTAGCAGAAAAATTGGAGAAGGATAGGAATAGACACTCGACATTTGTGCCGACTCTTTACGATCTAAGTTCAAGCTTACCAATTATGTCTTCCCTTTTAGTCTTACGGAATCGATAGCGAAGGAGCAGTCGTTTACTATATTAAGTTTAATCGAATAGTACTCTGTCCAAATTCATGGAAGTGAAAGAAATCAGAATAACAATGCATCCTCAATGAATAGCAGATTAACCAAGAAGATGCAGTCGCTACTTCGATTTACAGACCCAAAGTAACTGGAAGACAGTAAAATCTTGCAATATAATCGGGTGTTTAGTATAAATGTGAAGAAGCACATATCAAGAAGTCGTTTTTTAATTTAATGTATCATTTTCAAACGAACTACAAATAAAAGAACTTCAGCAGAAATTTCATTAACTTTGAGCAGCCTGCATGTAAAAGCTTTCCAAGTATCTTCAGATGTTACGATGATAAATGGATTTCTGAGCACAGCAAGCTCATCTCGTGCACTTATCTGCAACTATGTCACGTGTGATAAGTGCCCTTTAGAAAGATTGAAATCTAGCATTGGATTGAATGAACATCATATTAATACTCGGATATATCAGCATTCCTTTATTAAGCATGAAAGGAAATTCACAAGTGCTTTATCGTTGTATTTCAGAGTTTTCAGAGAATCAGTGCTTGGTGAGTTGCTGTGAAGATTCAGGCACCAAAGTGATAGGGATGAAAAATATAGATGGGAAAAAATGAAAGGAAGACAGAGAAAGGAAGAGGAGAAATTACGCGAGTAGGAGGAAAATATCTCCCTCACACGTGCTACTAACACACGAATATGTATGTATATAATTGTGTCAGAGATTATTAGACGTGACAATAAAATGAGAATTTATTTTCTTTTCCATTCTGGTATCATTGAAAGAAACACATACTTAATAACATACACACGTAAGCTAGCATGCGCACACACACACACACGCACGCAAGCACACGCACGCAAGCACACGCACGCACACACACACACACACAATAATTTTCCAGAACAGAAAAATACATGAAAAACTCATAACTTTTCCTGCATTATATATATGTGTGTGTGTGTGTGTGTGTGTGTGTGTATGTGTGTGAACTCGCATGTCTGTATGCGTATGTATGTGCGTGTGTGTGTTTCTTTATACCTATTTTTTGTCACCCACCACCATTTGACAACCGGTGTTGGTTTCTTTACGTCCCCATTACTTAGCAAAGGAGACTGATAGAATAAGTTCCAGGTTTAAAAAAAAGACAGCTCTACGGTTGATTCGTCCGACTAAATATTCTTCAAGGTGGTGTCCTAGCATGGCTACAATCTAATGACTGAGACAAGTGTGTGCTCCAGTGGTAAAGTGTTACACTCACGATCGCTAGATCGGGAGTTCGATTCTCAAACCTGACGGTGTGTTGCGTTCTTTAGCATTTAGAGACTTGGCTAGTGTCACACTTGTACAGCTGCACAGGCAATGCCGATTTGATGAAGAGAGTGAGCTCATGTAGAAAGCATATCTTTGATAACTATAGACAAATCCTTTGTACAAGTCGTTCAGCATACGTCATGTTCGACAAGAGAGACTCAATCATTTATGCATATCAATGTATGTATGGTGTGTTTTTGTTTGTTTATTGCTTCTTTTTTCTGCCCTGCTAAAATATTTAATCTATTTAGTATCAAGCGATTCAGTGATAGAGCTAACAAACTGAACACTGAGTTCAAAGTCTTTTAGGAACTGAAACTTCCAAGGGACAATGTCGGCGAAATTGATAAAACAGGAACCGTTCCCACCCGCTCCCACACACGCATAGGTACAAACTCAAGCACATACTCATACAAACATATACCTGGGTTTCTGGGTTGTAATCAGTCATCAGTGTTTGACAATCACGAGCTGGTGAGGAAAACTCATTCCACATTCTAGATCGTGATTATCAATCACTGATGACCAGGGGTTCTGGGTCACAACCCAGAACCCCTGGTCTGTGTATATCACGTAAGGCTAGAGATGGGAACGATGCTTTCCCCTCGCAAATACTAATCGGATACAGACAATGTGTCGTTAGCCAGCTGGAGGAGATGTCCTCCTGAAGCTAAAAAACAACAGTAGCATCGTCCTCTATGGGACTGCCACATTTAGATGGCAATTATATTATACGTCTTCGTACTGCTACTATGTACTTCTCGCTCAGAGATTTAATGTATATATATACATGCATGTATGGGTATAGGACGTCACCAACGGCACAAATAACATGAAATACGCAAACCACGAGAAAAAATGGAACACAGGACGAGTAAACACAGAGAAAAGACTATTCATCAGTTGTCGGCTGCCTATCTACTCATTTCGAGCACTGAACGATAATATGAGTCTTCAAAGACAGTTGCTCCAGTAAATTCTAAAATAAGATCTAGGATTTACGGAGGGTCAAAGTTGGGAATAAAATGATGACAGTGGAGACATACAAGAAAACCGAACAAAAACAAACAGAACAAGAAGAAAATAGTGAAAGCTGGGAGAAACATTTTTTTTGTTTTTGAGAAGAGAAAAGATAGTAGAGAGAGAAAAAACACGCCCGTTCTTTTAAATGTCCGTGCAGGAAAAGAAAGATGGACGATGATCATGTGTATGTATGTATGTATATAATATATATATATATGTCCTGTACTCTATTTTTTCGTTGTTTTAAAAATATGTCCATTTCCTTGGTTTTGTGCTTATGTTTTCGTATCTCATTGTGTTCAACGTTTTTTGGTGTCCTGTACCCATATATGCATGTATATATACATGTAGAGGTAGGTACGTACATATATGTATGTATATATGCATATATTTTATTTATTTATTAATTATATATATATATATATATATATATATATATATAATCTGTATATATATATATATATATATATATATTATATATATATACCAACAGCAACTTACCACGCACATGCACACAGACAGACACTCAAAAACATACACACACAGACGCACACACACACAAACATACACACACACATACACACAAACAAACATGCCTATTTATACATATCACAGGCCTCTGAGCAGTTCCTGCCAACTAAATTTCACTCGCCACTCAAGAAATATTAGTCAGCACCACAGACATTTTCTGTATCCTCAACATAACTTATGACTATATATATATATTATGATTATATATATATATGTGAATCGCTGTCATTCTTTGACGTTGTTGAGTTCACAAGTGATTTCATATAAACAATAGTTCAAGAAACCTTTAACAATAAAGCATTAAAAGCATTTATAGAAAATGTTCACTTATATTAAATAGTTTTGCAATCAACTCTATATTCTTAGAGTACAAATCTCCATCAAATATGTAGAATATATGTTATATCTATGCACATATTTTTAGATTGTTTTAAAATATCGTCAGTTTTGACGCCGAAGTTATACACTTATACACACGCATGCGCACATGCATATGTATGTATATATATGTATATATTCATTTTTGTATATATGTATGTATGTATGTGTATGTATGTCTGTATGCAAGCATTTTGTATATACATATATATGTGGAAGTGTGTGTGCATGTGTGTGTACGTGTATGTATGTATGTGTGTGTTTGTATATGCGTGTGTGTAATTGTTATATGTAATATTATCTCTTTAGATAGATAACATAACCATAGTTTTTCTGAAAGCTGTACATTTTCGTTTTACATCAATATACTTATTTTTCCAAAATCGTCACCCTCATCAACTAACAGACAGTTTGAATTCAAATACAATAATCTAATGAGAACCCATGTTTGCGTGCCAATTTGTCGTTCACTTTGTGTTACACAAAACTATATTTATTTTGGAATGAAAGATCTGATTATTTATGCTTAGCTTCTTGGAATATAGCCAATCTTTCTGCTAGACGTTATCGAAAAATCTTTAATCTATTTTACTGATAACATTCAATTGAATGAACATGGTAATTTCAATTGGGATCCGATCTAACTATCGTCATTTTAGACACGCCAAAACTCTAACTATCAATTTTGGAAATTCTAGCCTGCCAACACTGTCGGTTCAATGCTAGGATCAAAGCGTCATCAGTAAAAACATTAACTCTTAATGTGAAGAGATTTTAAGCTGTCTTTCGAAATCTATTAGAATGAACACAGTGGTAGTAGAAGCAAAGGCAAGAACAATAGCAAGAATAACATTGATTTCTAATTTGGAACAGAACAATAAATTTAAGGGCGAATAAAGTTGATTAGTTGTAAGTCTAGTATATAGCTGGTACTTTGCTTATCGATCATTTGAATGTAAGAAAGCAAAATAATTCCTTTCGGTAGGGGCAAAGATTATGTCAGTCAAGGTGGCATTTCAATTTTCTATATAAAAATACTGGCACTCCGTCGGTTACGACGAGGAGGGTTCTTGTAGATCTGCTCAACGGAACAGCCTGCTCGTAAAATTAACGTGCAAGGGGCTCAGCACTCCACAGACACGTGTACGCTTAACACAATTTTCAGACAGATTCAGCGTGACACAGAGCATGACAAGGCTGGCCTTTTGAAATACAGGTCCAACTCATTTTTTCCAGCTGATTGGACTGGAGCAACGTGAAATAAAGAGTCTTGCTCAACGACACGAAGCGTGGCCGGGAATTGAACTCACAAACGAATAGCACTAACCAGTGAGGCACGCGCCTTCACACTTACTACATACACACACATACACACACACACACGCACATATATATACACACACATACACACACACACACGCACATATACATACACATACATATCTATATATACGATGGGTGTCTTTCAGTTTCCGTCTACCAAATCCTCTCACAAGGTTTTGGTCAGCCCGAGGCTATAGTAGAAGACATATGCCCAAGATGCCATGCAGTGGGACTGAACTCGGAACCATGTGTTTAGTAAGCAAGCTACTTACTACATAGCAATTCCTGCGTCTCCCTCTCTTCTCTCTCTCTCTCTCTATATATATATATATATATATTAGGGTGATGTAAAATAACTTATCACTTCAAAAACTTGAAGATAGGCGCAAGAGTGGCTGTGTGGTAAGTAGCTTGCTTACCAACCACATGGTTCCGGGTTCAGTCCCACTGCGTAGCATCTTGGGTAAGTGTCTTCTGCTATAGCCTCGGGCCAACCAATGCCTTGTGAGTGGATTTTGTAGACGGAAACTGAAAGAAGCCTATCGTATATATGTATATATGTATGTATGTGTGTGTGTATGTTTGTGTGTATATGTTTGTGTGTTTGTGTTTGTCCTCCTAGCATTGCTTGACAACCGATGCTGGTGTGTTTACGTCCCCGTCACTTAGAGGTTCGGCAAAACAGACCGATAGAATAAGTACTGGGCTTACAAAGAATAAGTCCCGGGGTCGATTTGCTCGACTAAAAGCAGTGCTCCAGCATGGCCGCAGTCAAATGACTGAAACAAGTAAAAGAGTAAAAGAGTATACCCTCTAATTTTTATTTATTTAGTGCTAAAAGTCAACATGCAAAATTTTTGCACAATTGGAGACATTTTAGAGGTTGCTACCATCCACTGAATATTTTGTATATTGTTATTTTTCAGTTTGTATTTATTGTACATATTCTATCTCGTTGCCATCTTCTACCTGCCCTGACATACAACTGTTTAAGTGATTCAAGGTAAAGTGGATGGAAAAGTGACAAGAACAATTACCAAACAGCAACAAATGACCCTGACGTTGCATAGCAAATCTCATATGCTGAAGGAATGATTCAATTTGCTCAAGCTCAGCTTAATGAACCTCAGCTACATGAAGGAATTGCTCGAGCTAACTCTCATTTACATCGATAGTACCCCAAGTCAGGAATCAGCTTTAAAAAACCTGGCGGTTATCACAGAACACGATGGATGGCCAAGCTAGTTTACTGCATTAAAATTTGGATGTTTAAATCTCAGTTTGAACTGAGAGAGAGAGAAAAGGACAGAGAGATGTTTGCGGATTTTCAGCTGCGATATACATCAGATCGTGATACCTGGCACCCATACCCTCAAGCGCCCCTCCCCCCGTTCAGATTTGCATTTTGTGCAAAGTCTGCAGCTCTACAAGCAAAAAGATCACAAAATTGCAAGTGCTGCACTCAATAAGTTTTTGAGACATTTGTGGTACCTGAGGAGCTAGTGGAGCTTGCACTTTTTGATTCGGTTGTTTCTCATTATATATTATTATCATTATTATTATTATTATTATTATTTTTGTTTGGCTTATTCCTGGTAGGATTTATGTGAGTTTTCAACCGTCTTTCAAGTGCTTAGAACCGTCTTGATAATCCTTAGAAGCTGTGCAAAGGCAATGATGATGATGATGATGATGATAATAATAATAATAATAATAATAATAATAATAATAATAATAATAATAATAATAATAATAATAATAATAATAATAATAAATAAAATAAATGCGGATATAAATGTTACGGCAAAACGATCAGCCACCTTTTATATATGGATGACCTAAAACTATACGCTGCAAATGACAAACAGCTGGAAACACTATTAAAGACAGTTCATGGATTTACCAAAGAATAGATATGAAATTTCGATTAGAAAAATGCGCAAAGTAACCATAAAGAGGAAAAAGAGGAAAACTAGTTAAGAGTAACAAATCACACTAGATAAAACCAATGAAATAAAAGAATTAGACCAAAGCCAACTTACAAATACTTAGGAATCCATGAACTAGATAAGACACAACACACACAAATGAAAGAGAAAATAAAAAAAGAATATTATAGACGAGTTAGATCAATACTAAAAACAGAGCTCAATGCTAAAAACAAGATAATAGGTATCAACACTTTAGCTGTCCCAGTTATAAGTTACAGCTACAATATCCTTAACTGGACACGAAATGACTGTCCAAAATAGATAGGAAAACAAGAAAAATACTGACAGGATCTAGGATGCATCACCCAAAATCTGACATAGAAAGACTATATTACAACGTATAGAAGGTGGTATAGGCCTTATACAGCTGGAAAACTACTATAAAATAACCACCATAGGATTGCAAAAATACCTACTTCAGAAGGAAGGAAAACTGATCCAGATAGCAGCAAAACACGAGCAAAACAAAAACTGTTCTCAGTATTTAAGGAAGCTGACAAATACAAACAAAAATCATACCACCTAATAAACACAAAGAAGAAGAAGAAGAAGATGAAGAAACAACAAAAGCTATAAAACAAATGAAATCCAAACTAAAAATAGAACAGCAACGAACCATGATAAAACGATGGCAAGAAAAGCCCCTTCATGGTAAATACTGCACTAAACTAAACGCAAAAGAAATAGACAAAGAAAAATCCCAGCAATGGTTGAGAAGCTCAGGACTCAAAGCAGAAACAGAGGGATTTTTAATTGCAGCACAAGACCAAAGCCTCCCCACCAGAAATTACCAAAAACATGTAATGAAAAGAAATATTACAAGTAACTGCAGAATATGTGGAGATGGACAAGAAACAATAAATCATATTATCTCCAGCTGCCCAGTCCTGGCTAAGAAGGAATATATTCACAGACATGACAGAGTTGGAACCTACATACATTGGAAGCTATGCCAACATTATGGAATAACAACAGAAAAAAGATGGTATAGGCACACACCAGAAAAGGTCACAGAAAACGAGAAAGCAACCATACTCTGGGATATGCCGATACACACAGATAGAGAAATTAAGGCCAACAGACCAGATATAGTTGTCAGAGATCATGAAGAAAAAAGATGCTTTCTAATTGATGTATCAATACCGGCAGATGACAACGTGTCTCTAAAAGAAATGGAGAAACTCTCAAAATACAAAGACCTGGAAATAGAGATAACTAGAATGTGGAACCTGAAAACAGAAACAATTCCTATCATAGTAGTGCATTAGGCATGATAAAAAATATTCAGACAAATACATAACAAAAACACCAAGACTTACAAACACATATAACATACAGAAAATTGCACTACTAGGCACTGCACACATCCTACGCAGAAAACACTTTCCATACAAACCATCAGAGCATCCCAACAAATCACAGCAATACCCAAGCACACAGAGCTGCGCTCGGTAGTGAAGTGAAAGCACTATAAAAATAAAATACTGAATAATAATAATAATAATAATCGTTTATTATTATTATTATTTATATATTATTCTATGTTGACTTTTGCTTTATATTTGTACAAGTTGGCTCCAAGTCTCACCCAGAGACCTCAAGAGACAACAGGGTTGGAAGTCATGTTGTTGTTTGCCTAGTGTGCCATATATTATGAGGGGATGTTGCTACTAATGATGTCTAAAAAAATTTTGTTTTTTTTTTTTTTTTAAAACCAATATGGTTGTTTAAACCTTGAGGTAATAGAGAGTATTTTGCGTAGGATAAAGTAGTTCCCATGAGCACTATCTTTTGAACTTCTGCATTTTGGGGTTTCCTGGTATCTTATTTAGGTAGCATCACCCCTTTTGCTATCATCCCAGGGCACCTATTATGACAACTTATTATATTATTATTATTATGATTATTATTATTATTATTATTATTATTATTGTTGTTGTCGTCGTCGTCGTGTTGTTGTTGGGGTGGTGGTGGGTTGTTGTTGTTGTGTTGTTGTTGTTGTTGTTTGTGTGCGGAAGGAAAGCAGTGTCTGGTTTATATTCACAAACTTCAGAAAGATGTTCTTGAGCTGAGTGTCATGTGTGTATATTGCCAAGTGTTTATATTTTATGCCTGCATTTATGCAGGCATAAAATGGGTACATTGTTCGCTTATATGTAGTTAGGTGATTTCCTATTATCAGCTCATATTTAATAAACCTGGCGTACTCTAGAATCCATTGCGATGTACCGTTAAGAGCAATACCCAACTTATTTATTTGGACAAAAAGAGGTAGCGCGGTCTAAACAATAGTCTGTATATATTTGTGTAATAGTTTATGTAATAGTTGAGATGTTTGCAGTATCATTCGCCGTATTTTATGGTGTTTTGTCGTCGATAGTGGTTGTGGTAGCGGTAGAGAAATATTTATAGAATGTTCATGTAATGATTTTCAGTTTCAGACGATATGATTCATAAAAACGATAAATTACTGAAAGACTCCATTGTATGACCATACATTTAACGACAAATCAATGAGTTTGTTTTAAGAGGGAGAGAGAGAGAGAGAGAGAGAGAGAGAGAGAGAGAGTGGGAGAGCAATTACTATGAGAGAAAAACCTTCTCTACTGAAAGAAGTACAGTTGATGAGAAACGCATCAACATCCTGTTAAATACGCCACTATTTAAAATGTTCGCCGACATATTGCTCCACCATGTCTAATTTCTCGCTCTATAATATTTCCGTTAGAGATTTTTTTTACGTATATGTCTATAAGCATTTTGAATAGATTGTAGAAAACATCACTACAGACACGTAATGTCTAATCATAATTGAATATCATATACGATAAAAATAAATTGAATAAATATGAGACGCGAAATTGATTATAATGAATTCATAAACATTCTGAAATATCATATTAACCGTGTTCCATGAATTACATCCAACACGCAAAATTAACCACTCACCCGCATACACGGCCACCGACTTTTACATAAGATGTTTGTATATCATTTTTAAATGTGATTTGTTAATTGTTTTATGGGCGTAAGCAAACGCTCACATATACATATGATAAGGTTACGTATGTAGTAAAATGATTTGAAAATCGTGTAACTGAGACTATCCCTATAATTATATAACAAAACATCTATGTAGAGATGAGATCTTTAAAATCTGAAAACAATAAGAAATAATTCAAATAATATTAGTTTACTCTTTTTTACTCTTTTACTCTTTTACTTGTTTCAGTCATTTGACTGCGGCCATGCTGGAGCACCGCCTTTAGTCGAGCAAATCGACCCCGGGACTTATTCTTTTGTAAGCCCAGTACTTATTCTATCGGTCTGTTTTGCCGAACCTCTAAGTGTCGGGGACGTAAACACACCAGCATCGGTTGTCAAGCAATGCTAGCCACATTTTGCAAAAAAAAAAAAAAGAAAGAAAAATAAATGTAGATTGCAGAAGACTGTAGAAAGTAGCAAAAGCAACGTAGAAAGCAGTAAACATGCTTCGATCTTTTAGATCTCATCAGCGAAACATATCCTCCCTAACTGGCAAAGCTTAGAAGAGACAATTATATACAGAAATGAAGAGATAGTAGTGACGCTGATTATCAATGTTAATTAGAACGGAAATAGTTTAGATCAGCGTTCTGCCTGGTGCATACGTATGCGCAATAAAGTCTCATCTATAATATAGTGAGATAGAAATTTCGAGAACCTGCCTGAAATTATTCTTGAAATTATTGTTAGAATATTGTTAGAATATTGCCTGAAATTATTGTTAGACAACATTCTCTGTAAGGGTGATTTAGTGTACCCCTCTACAGCTTTCTCTCTCTCACACACACACACACACACATGTACATATGTATATATGTATGTATGTATACACACACATACACACACACATATATATAGTTGAAATTTACAGAAACACGAAAGACGAAGACAGGTGTATAAACGACAAGCTGGTATAATTGTTTGACGCTCAGGAAGGTGAGAAAGTCATTTACGTTTCGAGCCAACGCTTTTCAACAGAGAGGAACACGGGAAATATACAGAGAGAAAATAAATACAAAAAACTTTTGGAGTTAGCGGTCAATCCTGGCGACTGGCTGGACAAAGGTAGTTAGTCAGGAGAGCTAGGAAGAAGGGGAGATAATAAAGTATTTGTGATCCCGAAACGAAGGTGCGCGTGCGTTTATGTGAGAGTGTATGTGTGCGTGTGGATAGGGGCTGGTGACTTTGACGTGTGGATGTGTGGATGATGGTGTGGGTGCTGGGAAGTGGTCAGCGCTAGTGTGTGCGGGGTGGTGTGATATGGTGTGGCGTAGCGGCGTTGGGGTGTGGGGAAGTGAGGGGTGTTGGGGTGAGGATGAGGGGGTAGGGGTATGTGGGAGTGGTATGTGTGGATATATACATACACACACACACACACATATATGTATGTATGTGTGTGTATGTATGTATATATATGTATATATAAATTTGCTGAAGTGATCCCCCTTTGCAATCACAAATTCTCTTCCACGTTTTTGAACGTGTATAGAAATAAAAATAGATGTAGTAAAAAAAAATGATGTTTTGCTTTACATGGATTTGAAACCGCGTATTTAGTTTTATTAGTAATAGTCAACGGTCATTTTTTTTTCTAAGTATTAAAGTAGGCTTCGGTATGATAAGATTATCCTGGTCTTGTACATGTGTCCTATTCCTCTTTTCATCATGACGAGGGGGCCATCGCCGTGATATGCATCAATTGCTATTTAACTATGGTGATGTGCTCCTGAAAGGGTCATAGATGATGTGTTCAATTTAATTGGTGAATCCTTATTCTTGAATTGTTATTTTCTGTGGACGTATATTTTTTATTAGAAAGAAAATTTATTCATAGATTATTACTTTTTGGTGTGAGTGAAGAGTGAAGTAAATATAACTTTATTTGTTTACCCGCTTTCTCAACTTTTTCAGCATGTCATAGTTTTTTGCACGGTGAGCTAACCATCCTGTCTGATAGCCGTCTCGTTTTGATTTAAAATTTTGGCGTTAGGCCAGCAATTCTTTGGAGTAAGTCGATTATATCGACGCCAGTACTATACTGGTACTTCTTTTATCACCCCGAAAGGATGAAAGGATAAGTCAACCTCGGCGGAATTTGAACGTGTATAAAGAGTCGTAATTCCGCTAAGCTTTTTGCCCTATAAGCTTGCTCCCTTGTATTAGCATATAAATATTAATATGCATATGTGGCTACGTACATACATGCGCAAACATGCGCATGCATACATTTATTTCTACATGCATCTATATGAAATTGCATGTCTAACTAGACAGTCAGACACAAAGATAAACAGACAGACAATAGACAGAAAGACAGACGGAACGATAAATAGGTAGATAGTTAGATAGATAGATAGATAGATAGGCAGATAGATAGATAGATAGATAGATAGATAGATAGATAGATAGATAGATAGATAGATAGATAGTAGATAGATAGAAAACTGGATGCATAGATAACGATAAAATTTATTTCAGGATTAAAACGCGGATAGAAATTATTTTAAAAACTTGGCCTAAGAAATTGTAATGAAACTTTAGATTATATATCTCATGTATAATTTAATATTCAAATTGGTATTTTGTTGTTACTGGTGTAGTAATAGTAAGAGTATTTAAAGGAATGGTGTACCGAGCATCAGTAGTAGAAATGGTGGTGGTGGTGATGGTCGTCGTCGTCGTGACTTGCTTGTGATGAGGCCGAAGACGTTGGTATTTCAAGAATCGTGTCTTTGGTGACAATCTAGTCTGCTTTCTCGTATATTATAACTATTAAATAAGGGTGATAGAGAGCAGATGGTTTTGAACGATATATGCATACAAACACTCATATATATATATATATATATATATATATATAATATATATCATATTATCTATATATAATATATATATTATATATATATATATATATAATATATACATACATATATAATAATATATATATATATATGTGTATATATGTATTTATGTATATATATATATGTATATATGTATTTATGTATATATATATACTTATATATATATACTTATATATATACATATATATGAATACACGTACATTTAATGTTTATTCATGTCTTTGTATTTATATGCATATATATGCACATTGCATGTGCATGTCTCATTTTGCATATTTTAATCAGTATACATATTTACGTAATCCTATTTAAATTAGGGATAAACATTTTAAATTCTCCAAAAAGGAATCACATTTAGGTGTATCTGTATACATTTGCGGACGAATATATTTCCTAATACACACATACTTCGTTTATAAATACATTTTCACGTGCATCAGTAACTTCTAGAATATATTATAACGAAGTGATAGAGAG